>NW_024868177.1:30659-42648 GCF_013358625.1 Macadamia integrifolia
ATTATCATGGAAGTGGAAATATTTTTTTTTTTTTAAATTATTTTCTGATGGGTGAAAAGTTGTGCACAAATCATGATCAATCATTGTTAGGACCATAGTAAATAAAGTCAATCCTACTTATTTTGTAATTTATTTTCTTATCTAGTAGATCAAGAAAGTTTTCCCTAATTGTTACCCGTTGAAACCGAATGATTACACAAGCATGACCAACCAAATACTTGTAAAAAAGCTCAACCTAACTCAAAGAAAGGGAAAAAAAAAAAACTCAATCATAAGAATAAAACATGGCCATAGTTGTTGCAGTTGACCTCATCATTTGAGCCAAGGACTTCATCCATGCATTCCATGACAAAATATGCACCTTTTGTTTCTAATGACTCATGCAGAGTCCTTTATGTCTTTGTTTGGGAAGCTGCAAACCATGGTATTTTTTAATTTATCTTTTAATTTTCTATTAAAAGCAAATCACCATGTCCACAACAAACACCGCATTACAGGTGTACCACATGGAGGTAGTCCCCCTAGTACCTGCCCAAGAGATGCATCATATTGTCATCCTCTTTAGGTGATAATTTAAGTCCTGAGTAACACTTTAAATGGTTAGTAGAAATTTTTAGTGTTTAAATACAATGTTATTCATTTTATTTTAGTTATTTATTTTCAATGGACCAGATAGACAATTGTGGAATTAGAATTAGAATTAGGATAAAGGGAAATGAGCCTCCTCCATGCATTTTTTTTAAACCTTTAATTTTGACTCAAACCCTATTGTTGTTGTGTAGGGACCATAATTGATGCCAACCAAACAAATATTTTGATATCTCTTGCTTGGTTTTTTTGGTTTTTGTCTTATTTATTAATTTTTTTTTTCTCAATTTAGCCCAGTCTAAACTACCCAAATTATTAATGGGCAGGGATAGATATGGGTCACATGCCTGATGCTAACCCATTTATAATCAGGTGGGTTTGAGTCCTGGACAGCCCATGAAAAGTTAGCACAAAAGCAGGAGATGGGGTTTATCTACTGCAACCTGCAACTTCCATATTCCCCCCTTCCCCACCCCCCACCCCCCACCCCCCACCCCCCAACCTAAAGGTTCTTACAGAAATTACAGTCACTCTGAAACCTTTAGGTTCTTACGTGGATTAGTGTACAATCAATCAATATTGTCCCACTCATGATTACATTTTGAACAGAAACCATAATCCTACATTGCTGATTCAGCTCTAACTTAAGTAGTCACTTAGATTCATCCCAATCTCATAAATACCAATTGGTCATCTTTAATTTGTGCAACCACGTCATGGGTTCCAATGAATTTCGATGTTGAGCAATTTACCAGATGCGATTTGGTACGATCTAACAGACTATATTACAAGAGTGGTTACTCAGATATGCACCATTTTAGCTGGTCAATATTTGAAAGGTGTTGCTGCAAGAGATCTAGGCTCAGAAAAACCACTCTTTCCCATGAACACACTAACTTACTTTCCTACCAAAGTACCATATGATGAACATTTCAGCATAGCCTATTTACATATGTGCAGACTTGTTTACATCCAAAGACTCCCTAAACCTTGAGGCTGGAGCAGATGGATAAATTAGTTATTGCTAATTCCTACTCAACCAAAGTAAGATTGCTGGTTGTTGTCATCATCACATTACTAGTTTTAAATGATATCTGAACATGTAAGAGAGAAGCACAAATATTCTACTTAAATAACCACAAAGGGAAGGATTATGTTGTAGCCACACGCATTCCCCGAACGAGTATATAAATTATGAAAATGAAAATTGTAATTATATAATTACATTTCTACTTTGAGAAGCTTTAACAAAACCAAAGGATGTAAATATGTCTTTACATGAGCTTAAGTGGAAGTATTGAAAAAAAAAAACTCACAATAATTTTGACCTACATTTTTGTGATTACATCACTTCCTGAGGAAACTCTGCCTATTTATGCTAGAACCAGGCCTTCTATTTCTTCATTCTCCTAAACAAAGTATCATACAAAGTTTAAGATAAATATCGAATCACTGTATAAAGAGAGATACTTGAAATTAATTTATATGTTCCCTAGATGCAAGGTGTGAGAGTTGAATACTGTAGGCTTCTTTTAGCTCTGCCAAAACCTCAGCCATTGTTGGCCTTTGTGATGCATCTCTCTCCACAGACCTTGAAGCTACAGAAGCTGCCTTTTTCATGCTCTCTAGAGCAAAAGTTCCCCTCAAGCATTCATCCACGATCTCAAAGGTACCTGCTTGCAAATATGGCTTGGCCTGCAGGTGACAATCAAATTCCAAAACGACGTCACCACTGTAGAACTGACTGACTGAATATGAATGATGGTAATATGTTACATAAGATCTATTGATCAATTTCATCGAGAATAATAATGTTTCACAGCCAAAACTTTCAACTTCAAGGTAATCTTCAATGTTGAGATCAAGAAGATGCATAAACAACTGTTAGCATCAACAAGATTAACAAAATCTTATTCTCATTTCCCACATCTTCAGTGAAGAAACAGGAAAAGCAATGCCAGTAGCTCAAGCAGAAAAAGAGAGGCGAAAAAGATCACTAAAGTTCTATAATTCAGCCAAGCCTTATCCCAATTAAATGGGGTTGGCTACATGCATCGTATTTTATCATTCAACTCCACTCAAAACAAAAAAAACACAGAAATATTACTTGACTTATAATTTAAAGCCCTAGATACTCTTGTTGGCTTATGGAAACTAAGAGACAATGTCAAGAAAAGAATCATTAACCTGGTTCTAGAAGGATAAAAAAGTACAGGGGGTATTAAATCTGCCCATCAGTTTCTCTTAATAGAAAATATGGTCCACCATCAATATGCTCTATACATTCATGAAAGGTTTATATGCAGTCTTTGTTAAATGGGATTATCCCCAAGTGCTGGAGTAAAAAAGAAAGTAAATGTCCCTGCCGAGAGTCAGGACTAATATGGCCTTGATCATTTTGTTCCACAATTAATTTCTTTGTTATCTGTTTTCTAGCAATGTAAATACCGAGGTTAACATTTCTTGACATCTCCCATTCTCGACCATTAAAGACTAATGAAGAGTTGAACTATATTAAGGGAAGAAGTATGATCCAAATCTGAATGATCAACTAGAGAACCAGAGAAAACCAGATGAACAAAGGCAGTTTTCAGTAGCAGAGGTATGAAAAGTACCTAAAAGCTAAAGTGGATGTCTCAAGACTTGATCTAATAACCCTATCTAACTCCATGATATTCCCTATCCAATGATTAAAATATAAAATATGAAGAACCCATGAAAGGAAACACTTTTGAGTCCAGGAAAAAACACTTATCTGGGGGGGTGGGGGGAGTCATAAATAAAATCTGAACTATACGTGAACCCAATTTGCATAGACTATCTCCACCAAAGAAAAATAAAAGAACAAAAATATTTAAGATCAAATTATATGCCTTCTCAGTTACAAGATAATGAACAGAAACATACAGTATTACAGACTTACAGTGCAAGCAGCATATGCAGATAAGATGGCCATCTTAATATTGAAGTATCAAAGCTATATTAATGCAATGATAAGTAAATTTGGTCTAGAGTTTTGTATCCCAATCAAAGGCAATGCTATAATTTCCCCTAGTTCTTTCTTGTATTATAAGAAAACCCCTTGAATTAATCTAGTTGATCTACTTAGAAGTGCTTGTTCTCAATTAACTCATAAAATTTGTTATATTCTGGACAAGAGATATTGGGTGAAAATTTTGAACAGATACAAGAAAATCTTCCCCAGATATAGGTTCTGATGAGTTCATAATAATTGGTTAGAAAAAAAACATGAAATAAAAAGTACCCATAAAACCAAATTGTATGTATCTGGAGTGCCAGCATGACTCAAAGGTTCACGACCACAAATAAGCTCCAAAAGTACAACGCCGAAGCTGTAGACGTCACTTTTCTGAGTTAATTGCTGGGTGGAATAATACCTGTACAAAGAAATGATGTGAGAACAAAGACTTCCTTCACTAAGAATCAAGTCAAGGATGAATTCAAAGACTTACTCAGGGTCAAGATAGCCAGCGGTTCCTTTTACAAGAGTGGTGACATGAGTTACATCAGCCCGAGGTACTTGCTTAGAGAGACCAAAATCACAGACCTTGGCATTCATCTCCGAATCCAAAAGAATGTTGCTGCACTTCACATCACGGTGTATGATTCGTGGATTGCTTCCATTGTGCAAATAATCCAATCCTTTCAATGCAAAGGTTGAGGAAGATGAACGTTAATATCATAATATCTATCAATTACATAATGCTGACAATGAGAAAGTTATAATTACTTTGATATCAGACAGAGATGCACCTGTTGCAGCATCAAGAGCAATTTTCAGTCTGTGCACCCAGCTTAACATTACCTTTTTTGTACCTGAAAAATGGCTTATTCCAAATTATAGAAAGAAATATCCATCATGAATTGTCAAAAGACCATGACTACTAAACGGTTGAAAATGAATTTATAGGTTTAAGAGTAGGAGATAATATTGACTTCTTTGAAACAGCTTACCATATAGAGCGTCGGCCAATGATCCACCAGGTAAATACTCATAGACTAAAATTTGCTGCTTTGATTCATAACAAAATCCTTCCAAGGATACCAGATTTTGATGGCGAACTAGCGACAAAAGATGCACCTGCAGTCCCCAATGGCACACGGAAAATCATGAAACTTAGATCAATCAAGAAGCATTGAGCTGAGAAAGAAACAAGGAACCCAACCTTCCTTGTGAATTGACAACAAGATAAGACGAATAGAAAGAAAGTGGATAATTTCACAGAACCAATTCTAAAAATTTCCAAGCATGAAGTCCAAAAAAGATCCTGAAGGCATAGCCGGATCCACTAAATGAACACCTGATGAATTCTACCCAAAAATATTCTGAGCAAGAATAGAAGACCATTCATTCTTCTAAAGCATTAGAAAGAACCAAATCCTCAAATGCAATGAGCATTGTTTGAGTTCTCAGATCTCACCATGGACAGATTTGGCTAGCCTGTGATCAAAATCAACTCTTAAAGGTTTGCATTTATTGATGTCCTCTTTGGAAGGACCGACATACATTGAGGACATGCTAAATTCAGTTGATCATGCTATATACATAGGTTGTCTAACTCAATGTATCCAATCTAAAACAAATCCCTACATTTATTTTAGATTTTAAAACAGGAATCCTTTTGTATAGTAATTAAATCAGGTCTCTTGTGGGTGAGCCTGTGGCGCAATGGTTAAGTTGCACTATTGGAACATGTTGGTCATAGCTTCAAAACTTAGAAACAGCCTCTCCTGCGAAGCAGGAGGTAAGGCTGCGTACATTTGCCCCCCTTCCCCCAGACCCTGCAGTAGCAGGAGCCAAACTTCCACTTCTCAGGGAAAGGACAAACAAATATAACAAATGTTAATTTTTTTGAATGTAACCAACAATCCTTTGATGCATATCACAGATCAAGATCATGGTCATTATCAGTAGCACTTTGAAAAGTTGGTTAATGATCACTAGTTAGCATTCTGAAGACTATGGAGGTCAAACCTCATTGACAAAGGAATCAGCCCCAAGTTGAGTTTGGTCAAACCGCACTTTCACAGCAACTAATTTTCCCTCTGGAAGTTTTCCACGATAAACATAACCGAAACTACCACGACCAATAGCCTTCTTAAAGTTATTTGTGGCTGCTTTGACCTCTTTGTAAGACAAGACCCTCGTTGAATTCCAGTTCCGCATCTCAGTTGCTTTCCCTAAACATTACAAGCAGCAATGGTATTATAATGAAGTCAAAATCTAGTCACAATACCATCTTGGTGAACTTTGAAGCCTGCATACTTGTTGTAGTTGTGACTTCAGTTTTATTTCTCTTCCTTCTGCACATGAATACTGAAAGTGCAATAAAGAGAATGGCACATAAGACGCCTCCAATTGCACCAATTACAATTGCCCTTAGATTATGGCCACTATGCTTCTTCGGATTGAATATCGGAACCTGTGGGGCTTGATTTGAAGTATTGCCTGTAACACCATTGCATGTTGATGAGGAGAAGGAAAGACACAAATTTCCCGATGTTCTGCACAAAAAGATGCATTAAAGGTGTTGGAATCTCCTTGCAGAAAAAGGCGTCTGTAAATGAGAAATGATAAAGCACTGATGCATACCTAACTTCCAAACTTTGTCTTTTTAAAGACTGTGGTAGGGGGCCTACAAGTTTATTATTTTCCAGATTTCTGCAGAATAGAGTTTGTATATATTAAAAAACACTAGTCACTAATGGACTAAGTAAAGAGGAGTGGTGCATCATTAACTGAACTTCTTATGCGACTTACAGTAGTTGAAGACTATTCAAATTTCCCAAGCTCTCTGGAACAGTTCCTTCTAAGCTGTTGTTTTGCAAGTCCCTTCACATAGAACAAATAGAATGCACTAGTAGTCATATATATATTGTCCATCTGTAGATCCAGAGAGGACATTTTTGGGACATAAAATGTCTTTCATTATGCTGAACAAGATTATTACTACATAGACTGAATCCAATAAGTAAATAAGACAGAATACTTGAAAGCTAGCTTCCATAAGTGCTTCATGCTGGAACTTACAACATCTGAAGGGTATCCAAGGTGTCAAAATCAGACCCAAAAGATGTCAGCTTATTGAAACTCAAGTTCCTGTAACATTTATTTCATGTTATCTCAAAACTAACAAACTATGGATTTGGACTACATAAATAAACCAGGAAGAACTTTACAATTTCTCAAGTTGTTGCAGGCTGTCCAGATTCTGTATCTTTCCAGCAAGTGATGTGTTGTGCAAATCCCTGAAGCATGATTCCACCAGAAGAAAAATAATAATAAACATTGACTACAAAATATTTATAAGTAGTCTCCTAAAAATATTTCAAAATCTTACAATGTCTTGAGATCCAGTAGGTCACGAAATGTTGGGCTGATTGCCCTCAAGTCAATATCTGAAAGCTCCCTAACAGGAAAAGGTATGGTAACTCATAATAAGATCACAAGTCTTGTCTGGGACAAAGAGATGAAATAAATCTTCCTAATATTACACTTACAATGATGTAACCACACTTCCTTCACATCCAATGTGTTTCCATTCTGTTGGAGAGCATGGATCGTCTTCCCATCCTAGATCTAAGCCAGTAGACTGTTGGATAACTTGGAGGGCTGAGACTGCAGCACATATTAACATAGGGAGATATTATGAGTGAGTTTCACCAGTAAAATGACATGAAGCTGTAGAAGCGATAAAGGTTATTTCTTCAGTACTTATGGCACCTGTAGTTGAAGAAGCCTCCAAGGGAATACTAACAATCTCATAAACCTCGATTGCATTCACTTGTGGATAGAAACTAATATTTTGAAACATTATGTTCAAGCTTCGGATGCTCTGCTGTGCAAAGAAGAGAACACTAGCTACCGAACTCTTCAAAGTATAGTTAGAGCTCACAACATTCCCATTAATCAATACATCAAATGATGGTGACACAGGTAGAATCCCAGCAAAATACAGGGAAATGTAATAATCTCCTAGCTTATCAAGAGGAAAGTTGTAAGTTAAAACATTCTTTCGTGCTAGAACCCTTGCTGACTGGAGAACAGCAAGAGGCAGGCTCTCCTTAATTCCTGATAGATTTAAAGGAAGCTGAATATTGAACTCAAATGATAAATGAGAAGGAGAGAAACTCTGATCAGGATCCCATATACGATCATACGAATCAACAGGGTACCTGGTTTATAAAGTAAATAAAAAATTTACTAACAATAGAACTTTAGATAACTTAGAAAAAAAAAAGTGATGAACTAAAGAGCTTTTTACCTTATCGATCCATTGCTGTAACCACAATTGATTCTATAGCATTTCCTTAGCGATGTATCTGAGAAGTTCTCCATGCCACCGGTGTAAGCTCCTTCAGGGATTGGGCGGACTTCAAGGTAAGAAATAACTGGAACTCCCCCATCAGGAATAGAAACTAAACATAATGAGAGAATTTCTTTAGAAACTGGCCATATGAACTCTTCAACCAAGGGATCAGAGATTGTAAGATTTATGGTAGCCGTGATAGCTGTTCCAAGAGAAACCGAAAACACTGGAGGCTTCCCTAGTCCATCATAGTTCTTGTAGTAAAACTGAGGCCTAACAAGAACCATGGAAGATATATTCTTTACAGGCAGTTTGTAACAATGGCGGCTGTTTTGAGAATCTGGGAAGAACCGCACTGGGACTTGCGATGATGAAGAACCATTAACGAAGTTCACTGTTGTGATATTGCCTGTACTCACATAAGTATTGTCCGAAACCCATGAAATGTTAGAGGGATCCACAAAATTTTTACTTTCCCCACAGTATAAACTCAAGAAACCTGTATCAGAAAACAAAAAGAAGATTCAAAATTGGTTTAAAAACCGGAATAGTCCAGGAACACAGAGTAAAGGAGGTAACGACTATCAACCACCCATGTTGATCACATAATAGAATCAAACTTGACAGAGAAAAAAAAAAAGGGAAATTGAAGGCATATGCAGATTGAAACAAGCAACTCTTAACTAAAATGAAGTATATCCAAGGTAAGAGAAACAATCACCCATCAAATTAAAACAGAAGTTTGATCGAAACAACAATAGCTCCAATAGAACAGAGTAAGAGAAGTATCAACAATCAAGCACCAAAGTAGATGCTAAAACAGAATTATATACAGAAATATATGAACATATGAACTGAATCAACTGAATTTTTCAATAACAAACTATCCAATTCAAATGTAATTTTTGTTCATTGCTCATAATTTAACATGGAAGTTCATAAATATACCACAAAAATGGGACTACATATCAACAAACAAACAGGGTGATGCTTAAATTTCATGTTTTTTTTTTCCATATAAAATCAACCCACGTTCTAATAATTTAGTCTTACCAGATTTAGAACAAAAGAATATGCATACCTTCTTGATCACAAAGAACAGCCCTCCAGAACCCATATATCAGAGAAAACCCAAGACAAAAACGATGCAGTTCCATCAAATTTAAAGTTGAATGAAACCCAGTAGATTGAAAATCCTCAACTCCTCTTGCCTCAGCTTGAAGTTCAAAGTGATTCAGAGAAATGGAGAGAAGAAATTGAAGAACGAAAAGGGCTAAAACAAACAGGGAACAGAGCTTTTTCCTGTCTTATCCTGCTTTTTCTGCTTTGGGGGATGAGAAATTGATAGAAGTAATGAGTGAAAAGGATAGCTGGTTTAGCTGGCTCCATAATTGATGTAGTTCTTGGGATTAGCATTAGGTGATTCTCTCTGGTTCCACTGTAGACTATGTAGTTCAAAGAAATGGAAGCTGAAGCATTGAACTTGAAGAGCTTTCATGGCTGTCTCCCTCTATCCCCCTCCCCTTGTACCTGGACTGGGTCGTCGAAGTTCAATTTCAAATTCTATATATCATAAATTCAGACTCCTGACGTCGTAGGTGAACACTTTTTCCTCATTTTCACCAGAGTTTGGAGAAAATCTTTCGTTTTTTGAATTATAGTATAGGCTTTGGTTGGAAAAATACTAAAAGGGATATCAGTCATTGGTTAAGGGTCCCTAGAAAAGTATCTCTTTAAATATATCTCTATTTCGTTCTCGATACGCTTCCAAGTATTGTTGGATTGCCAATTCGCCAACCAACCTTGGAATTCAATTCAAATACTAGCTCAAGACACATATTCATGATGAACAGCACTGCAATTCAATAATTTTCCTTGACCCTCAACCAACTTGTGGATCAAGGTTTTGGAATTTTTTTTTTTTTCTTTCTTTTTGGGGGTAAATGAAGATCAATTCATGTCGTAATGAATACGTGGAGGGGGAAGTACAAGTTTCCATCAATCACAGAGTGGAATTCAACCATATTGTGGTATATGAATTAGACAGGGCCTTTCAGGCTAAGGTGTCCGCTATACAATTAGATTCACTAGTAGCTTTGATATCATTTGTTGAGATTTGGGTAGAACTTATTCTTCATAGCTAGTCATTAAGGAGATGATGCTATACATAAAAACCTTCACAACAGACTATTCACTTCCAATATTGGATCGATTGCTTTCACGTGAAACCCAAATAGTTTATATCTTCTCCCAATTGAATGACGGTTTATAATGTTACAAAGAAGCTTGAGAATCGATTCCATAATCTCGTGGAACCCTTGCACACTATTGTAGGGGTTCTGTTAACTAAGACACATATTTACCCAAAAAAAACTAAGACACCTATTTTACCATGTGGGTAGAAAACGTTTTTATTATGATAACTGCATAAAGATGATATATGATCTAAATTGGTCATGTATCAAATTTCATAGTGCAACTCAATCAAAATACCTCTATGTACTGGCGTGCATGTCATATAAATCTATACATATGTATTAATGCTCCAACCAATACTATGCATTCTTTCAACTTTGATCAAGAATAGACGATTTAGATAAGAAAAACTATGAAAATGAATACTCAGATTTATATCGTGATGAAGGATTTAGTTGTTGATATTGGTACATTCAAATCGGAACGTATCAGTCGGGATCAATCAATTTTCCCCTTCTTTTTCAAAGGAAAAAAAAAAGACTTTTGTTTTACGATTCGACCCGTATTCCAATATTGATACTTGATCCGGATCAATTAGATCTGAAAAAACCATTACGAAATCGGGATCCAATATCAATACTTAGAACCATGTTCGTGACTCCCGAAATTTCCACAAATGTAAATGACACCAACAACTACCTTTTTATGTTGGATAAAAGGAGATTCAGTTTCCACTGGCAATGGAAGACATTTTGGAAAGATTGGTTTATCATTTACGTGAAAACTTTGACTCGTGTGTTAAAAGGATCATAGGATGCTTGAAGGCTCCGTCAGTTTAGGATCACAGAAATGATGAAATGGTTTTTCAATTTACTGGCCCATTTGTCTCCAATCAAAAGGAAAAAATTCATTGTCTGATTGTATGGTTCTCACATTAGCATGAAGGCCAATGAGGGACACGTAACATCAAAAGGGGTGGTTTTTTCATATTTCATAGACGATTGGGCCATCATATTTTATCTTCCCTTTATGCTTAGACTTTGGATGTAGTATTTATATGATGTGGTAGGAATCTTTTTCTTTACTAACATAGGCACACATCCCAACAAATGGACTAGCATTCCTAAGGACACAATTGTGTGCCACGTACCATGCTGTACCATAAAAGAGCCCCACGCCACTTGAGTGATACCTATTGGAATTCCATCGATTGGCCAATGACAATGATTCGTGTAAGGTGCTTCACTTGTCAATTGTCATCTTAGTTTTAGGGGCCCACACCACTTTGTGTGAGGTATAAGAATATAAGATGCAAATCCTACCATGAAAAATAAATAAATAAATTATATTAGGCCAAAAAGGGTTCAACCACGACCCTTTACCCACCCCATCATGTTATCGGTAACTCTAGGGTGATTATTCAATGGTCGCTACATTATCATCTAGTTGTCTTATGGAAAGAAATATATTGGAAAAATACACTGCTAGCCAGGTACACATGAACATCAATAGGGGGAGAGAATTTAATATTTTGTAAGGGCAGTGTCATCATTTTACCCCCTCTAATGTCTAAAGGTAGGCACCACTTGACCTGATAGGAATTTTTTGGGTCTATCCTACTCAAGGTCACAAGGCCAACTTAAGGTGAGGGTAGGGTAGGGTAGAGTGGGGTGGGTATTTTTTTTGTTTTTTTTTTGGGGGGGGGGGGGGGGGAGAGGTCCCGAACACCTGACATGCCTTGCCAATGGTTGATGTTTCAACAAGTAGCACCATAACTAACCGTACTAAGCATCTGTTGGCCATCACTATCTAATAATAACTACATTTTTGAAGAAATTTAATTCCTCAACATGCCTCTCACCAAAAAAAAAAAA
>NW_024868177.1:42668-48924 GCF_013358625.1 Macadamia integrifolia
AAAAAAAAAAAAAAAAAACTCCACATTCTCATATATGGTGAGCTCGTGAAAACCCACTAAAGTTGTTGGTGAAGAAAACTTTGATTCTGATAAATAAAAATTGGAAATCACAAACGTAGCAAGTATGGAGAGTGTTAAGATTAAGCATAAATATATTTTGGATGGGGATAACATGAACTCTTGGTGATGGTCATACACTTTTCATGCTTAAAATAAATGTTATGATCCCATATCAATCTTACAAGGGTGATCCCACGTCGATTATAAAAGGGTTTTAGTGTGGATTAATATGGTCTTGAGTTCCTCACCTTATAAGTTAGTTTATAAGAGGATGAGTGTAGTATCAAAGGTTAATCTTCCCACAAATGGGCAGCATGGTGCTTTTAGGATGATCCATATTTGATACGCTTACATCTTATATCATCGTCCTCCATAAGCCCAAAATCATCAACCCATGATCAAAAGCTCTTGAAAAATCCAACAAAGCCAACTAAAATCTATTATTGACCTGGAGAAGACCATTTTTTTTTTTTTTTAACTAACGACAAGTATCTAGGCCTTCGGCCTAACTAGTCCCACAAGCCCATACTAACCCCACAACCGCATGGACCGGGTCATACCGAAGTTGAATGAGAACCATTCAACTTTCACTGAAACCGGTGAAACCGGACCGAAACCGCACCAACCCGGACTGTTGACACCCCTAGTGTACCTAGTGGAAGTCAAACTTAGTTTACGGGAGCTTGTAACAAGGCCATTTGATTCACTGTCATTTCTGTTTTCTTTTGACCTTGGACTTGTTGAACACAATGGCTTACTTAATTGATACTCTATAAGAAAGACTAAAAACACATTATCAAATGAAAAGAAAATATAGTTTGATGTATACATTATCATTCTCAGATATTGGAATGCATCAAAGGAGGAGGCATATTCTCGTTCTGGCCATCTTGTTCAATCTAGGTATTACGGTAAGGTAACCCACTCTTCAGAAACCTATCAGAAAGAAAAAAACCCCACCCTTGAGACTAACAAGGAAAGGTACAGCCTATTAAAGAAACCACAAAGTGTGGAACATGGATTTAGTTATCAGTACCTGGATACCGATACCGATACCAATTCCAATTCAAAAGTAATTCTTCTCCTTTATACTGTTACCCCAAACCGATACTCTAACTGATCCAGATCAGTCTGCGCCACCGGTTGACGGGATAGTTGAGGGGGTGTCAACACGCTTGTGTGAGTGGCAAGGAAAAGGCAATCTGCTTGTCACACTTACCAACTCATCTTGGGGCAAGATCAAATGCTATGAGAGTACCTCACCTTCTATGTATGTATCGATATCAACTACACGATGTAGCCAATCCCAATGAACATGTTCAGCCATGACAATACCTCTGCAAACCCCTCTGTTAACGAAGATTCCGTCTATGGCTGTGACTGCCATTGAAATAGAATCCCAACTCAGAGGAAGCAAATCAGACAAACTAAATATAGGAAGTATCGGAAGTCCAGACAAATGTTTGCATTCTCAGTCAAAGCATGCATTGCGTTTTACCCCTCAATTGATGCGCAGGATACTATGTAACTTGCTTGGATAAAAACTGTGAGAAACCTCTTATGTCGTCTCTGAGAGGTTAGCAAAACCCCAGATGCTTTACCAAGTGTGAAATGGGAGAGCTCAAGAAGTTGGTTGTTTTGAAGCTTCAGAAAAAATAATTTCAGACGTATCCAGTTTTCCATGTGAGAAGCGGTGGTTAAACTCAAAAGTAGTAGTTCAACAAGTAACAGATGCCCAGCCGTCTTGTTCATACAGAGAACAGAAGTAAATTCAGAAGCTCTACAAAGCTACCCAAAATACCAAAAAAATAAAAAATAAAAAACAAGGGAAAAATATGCCATTCTCTCTGGGTGAAACTGAAGGTTTAATTCCAAACCAAGCCAAATCTCTGAAAAAGTGCCCCCCAAACATTTAATATTTAACGGATGTAAGAACGTCCAATTGGGAACCAAGCTTCTCTTCAGCAGCCTTCTCAGCCTTGACCCTCAATTTGGTCAGCTGCTTCCTCCTCTCATATGATACTTGGGCCCTCTCCTTCCGCTTTGCCTCAAGCTCCTGAAAGCAAGATAATCATTATTAATTATTAAGAAACAAACTAGTGCACAAACCACCCCTGCAATATGCATTCACAATATTGATCTGCAACGAAGATACTACCAACCAATATCGATAGTGCAGGAAATTTAAGACCAACATATATGCAACAGGTCTATTAACTTTTTTTTTCTTTGGTTCAAGTTCGAGTGCCTATTGGCCATTACAAAGTAGACCCACAAAGGGAGGCCAAATACAGACCCACATGGGTCACCCAGGGCCAGGCCAACACCGATGCACCCTGATAGGAGTTGATCAAGTGACCAACCCTCAGGCAGGTACTACTCCACTGAGTACTGCAAACTGCCAGGCCCAGGTGTGCAACAGATCTGTTACTTATTTTGTTCTATTTAGGCAGAAGCATACTAAATAGAAAATAGTAAGAAATATGTTACATATATGTTGCATCAGTGACCAATACGAACTATGATTGTCTGCTGCAGGTGCAGCGAGCATCGGATGGCCGAGACAACATCGGCATGCACCCCAGTGTCCTTCCGGCCATCGGATGCTCGCCACACCGCTGCATCCGTGGCAGAGGATTTTTTTCAGTGACAATACTGCTTTTATCAGCAAAGGAATAAAATGAGCTCGAGGGAAAAATGCAAAGGTGAAACCAAAGTGAACCGATTCCATCCAATCCGAATCAAACTTTATTGGTTTGACTTCGGTTTGGGATTTATGAAAAAAATCCAGTAACATGATTCAAAAATATATTTTTCAATATTTATAAATGTACAAATACGAAAGGAAAAAAAAATGAAATGATAACATCATGTTAAGCCACCCAGGTAAAAGTCCAAACCACACCGGACTGGACAAAAACCATAGTTCAACTTACTGTTTGATTTTGATCTGCTGACCAAAACCAGACCGAACCAACTCACACCCCTAGTAATTTATATTGAAGGAGCAACATTCACCAATTGTTCTCAGGATTTCACATTAAGTTCAGGTGTAGCAAAAAAGGCTACCGACACGTCAAGTCTTAAACAGACTTGAGTAAGAAGTCAATAACACTAGTAAAAATCCAGCGCTAAAAAACATATATGGCAACAATACGGTGCGCATTTAGTACATGTTTAATATGATTCCTCCATAAAATATCAGGAGCAAAAACAAGAATATATAAGCAATGTGAAGCAAACATGTAGTTGGTATTTCCAAATAAAAAGGGACTTAAAAGAGCCTCATGTGATGGTTGAAACCAACTTTAAGGTAAAACAGTAAGGAAAAATTCGGTTCCAGTCAGTTTTCTCAGGCAACGGTTTCTCTTATCAATTTGTTATCTGTATTGGGTTCTTACCAATCTTATATCAGTTTGGGTTTGGTCTCCGTTCAGTTTTCCATGTTCTGTTTGGTTCGGGGTTGGTTTCTGTTTCATAATACCCCAAATGGAACCCCGTCCAACAAGGCACAGTTCAATTGGGTTTCGTCGTTTCACTTTGCATATTGACACCCCTACTTCTTCACATACAAAACCCCAGCATTCATCCCGTCTTCTCTCTCTATATGGATCTTGGCACTGCAGTTTGAGAGTCGCAGTTCCGAGTGTCCAACAGCTACAAGCGGGGGTACAGATGGCATCCGGTAGCCTCTTCACCTCACTCATGGCTGCAACATTTTTTCTCTGTTCTTCTTAAGCAGAACTTCTATAGAAGGAGCTCCAATTTCCATTTTCAAACACCAGAAGGGAATATAACTCAGTCCGCCATTGTCACACCATTAAATTCTTCTCAACTTCTCAGTTCTCTCTTGCAAACCGAGATAGCTCCGAAAACTTCTGATCTGAAATGAGCCTTTCTGCTCACATGAACTTTGTCATCAATCAAAGTGATGGAACACGACCCACTCCTCTCAGCCCTTTCAGCCATGTCCAGCAGCGGTGATAGGGAGTCTCCGTAGTCAGATCTGAGAAATTCTTCGTCCCTCCTACAATCCAACTGCCTCTGCTCCTCCCACCAGCCGCCAACGGCAACCCCTCCTTCAACATCAGCCATTTGGTGTATTTTAAACCGTAGTACATAAATTTACTGGTTTCCATATAAAACTGAAACTTTCAATATCTTTTGGAAAAATCTAATAAATGCTTTTTATATTTTATTTTTTGAATGATACATATGGGCCATGTAAAAGTGACTTTACACATGTGGCGAATACATGTAGAATTTTCTATCTGCTGGAAGTACCTACGATCGGCCAGAGTACCACCTCAGTACTAAAGCACATTTTTTAATTGCAACAAGGAAACATTATTTTAAAACCAAAGCCAATCCCATGTACTCATTACCAGCATGGACTCCAAACTACTGCTAGGTCAGTCATTTAATGACCAAAACATCAATACTTCTGGTAGGTAGCCCAGGATGGATAAGGTTGTTTGGAATAGGTTCCCTGTAACATAAACCCAGCAAAATTTATCCTAACCTAAAACTAGTATGAAATGCAATAAGGACATAGAATGAAGGGGCACAAATGTAACTGGGTTCAACTTTGTCTGATATGAAGAGGAATCTAAACCTAACTGGGTATACCAGATGGAAACCCATAAAAGGGCAGATGACAAGACTTGCGCATTGATTTCAACCAAACTTTTACTCAATGTAGCAGAATTCCTATGTTAAAAAGAAAAGGTTTGAACATGAAAAGCAGAAACAGCAATCCCATTATTTGTATTGGGAGGGAGTACAAATAATGCTCCATCCTTAACATCAAGCTCATACTCCAGCCATTAAAATAGAACTTCCGGTCCATTTAAGTTCCCAGAGCACCTACTCAATCACTCATATAGTTTCTCAATAATGACCCAGGCACAAAAGAAAATGAGAAGAGGTGAACTAAAGACCTCAAAACAAGAGACAACAAAAACGAACTAGGACCTTGCAGTATGTCCAAACCAAATTACTCAAATTTTTCAGTTCTAGAAAACACAGAAGTAAAGCACAATGAATCGCTGCTTCCAAAATAGGTAAACCAGTGTAGGAAAACACATAAGCGCGCAGATGCTAAATGTCCATCAAAATTACTTAATTCAATCAAAGGATAGAACATGATCAGGTCATGCTAAGCAGTAAGCACATACCTATCTATCTCTGATAACCCAAATTATACGTCTTTAGGCAAATCCAAAATGAAAAATACAGAAAAATGCATAGTAATAATTAAAACGCACCTTGATAGTATCATAATGGTTCCATCCAACCTCTGACGAGAGGCGGCCCATCAAACAGTATTTGTGTCCAGGTTGAAGCCTCAAGACCCTGATTTCACACCAAACAAAGAATATGTTATCCAATCTAAAATCATAATCCATACGAATCAATTAGAAGAACCAAGCACAGCAAAGAACGAGAAAAACTCACTTCAGAGCATCGGGAATAACCATCCTCTTAATCTTATCGTAAGGAGGAGGGACACCCTCATAGGCCTTCAAACGAGCAAGCGCAGCAGCACCACGCTTGGTCTTGTGAGGAATCATCCTTCAGAAACCCAAACAGAAACAATCAGATCAGTCAGGTACACCATTTTTTAGCTTAAGAGTGAAGAAAACAGGGAAATGAGAGAGTACCCTCGAATAGTCCTCCAGAGAATCTTAGAAGGAGCACGGAAGTGAATAGGGCCATGAGAGGGCTTCGTGTTCATCCTCTTCCTAAGGAAGCGAAGGTACTTCATCTTCTGGCGGACGAGACCACCGGAAAGGCAGATCTCCTCGCAACGAACGACGACCACCTTCTGGCCATTGAGAAGTTCCTTCGCTAGGATCGAAGCGAGGCGGCCAAGCATGTGGTGGCGTGCATCAACCACCACTCTACGAGCACAGATACCTGACCCTGAAACCATTTTCGTTCTCTGTCTCTCTCCCTTTTTTCTCAGGATCTCAATCCCTCTGGGATGTACCTCTAGCCTCTAGGATTTATGTTATGACACTTTAGGGTTTCTTTATAATGTTGGGTAAGAAGAACCAGGGTTTCAAAACGCCGAATCGGAGCCGAAAGCGGTCAGCTCCAATTCTGATCTGATCTGATTCAGAATCGGCTTGAATCGGTCTAGAAAACCTAGAGATTCTATAAATATTCCAACAATTCTTTTTTTTTTTTTTTA
>NW_024868177.1:48944-49541 GCF_013358625.1 Macadamia integrifolia
TTTTTTTTTTTAAATCCAGGCATCAGTCGTATTGAATCGTCATGAATTGGGATCAATGACCTCTAATTCTCATATGAATCAGGCAATTCCTAATTGAATTCGCCGATTCTTAAAACCTTGGTAGGATTCGATGGAATGTATTTTCGTAGAATTTTGATTCTCTATTAATGATGGTGTTTGAGTCTAAAATTACAATTCCACAAAGAATCACACGATACTAGGATTTCATGTTTTTATACATGAAATGATTCTTATCAGAGAACCCCTAAATAAGAAACACATGATTCTGGAGCTGGTACAAAGTAGGGCAATTCTTGAGAAAAACATTTTTATCGTGCCAAGGCTCTGCGTCAAAACTGTTCGTCGAGTTTTTTAGGGCTGCAGAGCTTGAAAGACGAACTAAGGTAAACCTCTCTCTCTCCCTCTCAGCTCTCCTTCTTCCTCTCCCTCTATGCCCTCACCTTTGCTTCTTCTTCGGTGTTATGGAACAGTTGCAATTTTTTTTTGAAATCCCCAAGAGAGAGCAAAACCTAGTTGTCAACTTCGTTGCAAATCACCTGACATGAGTTTTTGTTTTTGTTTTTTTTTTTTTTTTTT
>NW_024868177.1:49561-95201 GCF_013358625.1 Macadamia integrifolia
TTTTTTTTTTTTTTTTTTTTCTGACGAGGCAATTCCTCTTAGCAGATCATCTTAGGTAAATCACTCTTTTGAGCATTCTGGTTCATGTTCTTTGGTTTTTTATCTTTTTCAAATTTTTAATATCTTGCTAGTTTGGTTTTAAAAGGTTCATTTTCTTTGTTTCTTTTTACTATTTCAGGGATTAGGAAGGATTGATTGTGTCAATGATGTAGAATAATAGAAAAAATCAGACGGATTCCCATTGATTATTCTATAAATACACTTATCCATTATTTTGTGAATACACTTTCATTGGGGAAAAAAAATGAATCGATGACACACAATCTTTGGGTTTTAGTAGGGGTCCATCTGTCGTCGATTTGGTCAAATTTCAGGTTGATAGAAGTCAAATGAAACCAAGCCATTAAGGTGAAGCTTGGTATTGATTTGGTTCAGTTTTTCATATACATGTTGTTTAAAGGAAGGGGATTCCCTAAAAGAAAATATGGCCCTTGTGCCAGTGCGGGGACCAATAGGAGCACACATGAAAGCATCAACAGGTACGAAAATTTTGTTTTTCATAAGGGATGATGTTGGACCTTAAGTGTACAGACGCTGCCAGTCTCCCAAAAGATGTCTATTTAGGGAATGTATGCACTTTATTACTTATAGCATCCCTCTACACAGGGGTCACACTCACGAGTCGAGTTGAAATCTAAGACTCGAACTCGTGACCTGCTCTGATACCACATGTTGGACCTTAAGTGTAGGCCGCTGCCAGTCTTCTAAAAGACGTCTTTTTAGGGAAGGTGTGCACTTTATTACTTATAGCATCCCCCTCCACAGTAGTTACACTCACAAGTCGAGCCGGAATCTAAGTAAAGACTTTGAGCCTTCTCTGTACAGTCAATACGGGCACCAATAGATGGGCAGTTATCTCATGACCCTTTGTTTTTAGGTGCAAGGGCCACACTACCTTTTAGACTTCTTTTTACCTATTTAAAAATAAAACTGATTTTTTTTTTTTAGATTTATATTGTTTTTATTTGGTTCAGTTTTCTATTTCATTTCATTTCTATCGATCCAGTTCAATTTCTAGATTACACATTTCATAAAACCCCTAATCAATAATGTTTGGGGTCAGACTAAATAGGTTTGTTTAATTTGGTCCGACCATTTTAGGCTAGAAATTCCTCCAAATTTTAGAACCCAAATGCAAACTGATCTCTATTGATTTCGATTCGAGTCTAAGTCAAATAGTCTTTAACTGAGTCGAATCAATTGGGTCTCGATTGGTATGGGCATAACTCAAGCCATAGTAGATTCCAAGTGGAATTGGTCGATTCAGCTCATATTGTTCCGAGTTTCAAAATAGACTAGAGAAAGGAAACAAAATAATAATAAGAGGAAACTGCACTACCCTCCCCTGAAGTTTTCATTTATGTCACTCCCATCCCCTGTTAAGTTTTAAATTACATAACCCTCCTATGTATGTTGTAGATTCTATCAATCATACTCACACCGTCAGCTGCCCATAGTTAAGTGATGACAAAAGTTGTACAATTTCAATTTAAACCCTAAAACACCCTTATTTGGACTGATAGTACAGTATTGCCCTCACTCATTAGAAAGAAGAGTCTCATCTTTTTCATTGGAGCAAACGCAATTTTTGTTTTCAGAAGTTGAAGCTCAGTGAGCTTCGTAGAGCTAAACCTGCAAACCAGTGAGCCTTCATAGAACTGAAGCTCTTTGATTAATTAATCTACATTTCGATCTGATAGGCATACAAGTTGTAGCTCAGTGAGCCTCTATGAGAGGGTTTTCGTTTCTAGGGTATTCGTTTTCAGAAGTTGAAACTCAGTGAGCCTCCGTGAGCCATGTTGATCATCCCATCACAGAGATTGTGCAAGTGCGATCAATCTATGAAGTGGCTTGAAGCTCCAATCAAGGATAAGGTTTTCCCATTTAATATTTATCTATGATCTAGTGTTTACGGATTTATTTTTCTTTTTCCCAAGCACAGATGGTTTAGAGATTGATTTTTTTTCAGAGCATTGAAGGATTAGGAAGGGGTAGATATGCATAGCCTTACCACCAAGTTACAATGTAGCTAGCAACCAACTATTTTATGGCAGTCCCCAAAATTAACAGAATTGTAGACCCTAAATTAATGGCATAGGAGTTAGTACAAAGAAATTATAAAATAAACTCTGCTTGTAGGTTTCTAGAAATGAAAATGGAATTGTTGTACTATAGAAAACAAACATACATGCTGCTGTTATAATAGGAATTTTAGATTATCTTGATAAGTTTTCATTAGGTTGGCTACTGATGTATAAATGCATCTGTAAACATTGTTATGGTTCTATCTCTTATATTAGCTACTGCAATGGTAGTTTCTCTTCATCTCTGCAGATAAAAAGGTTGTGCACAAGATCAAATAAATGGAATTACTTTTATCTAAATTAAATCTCTGCTTGTAGGTTTCTGGAAAATAAATGGAATGACTATGTTGTAGGAAACAAACATACATGCTACTCTCATAAAAACAAAGCCTATGTTAATATAAATCAAAGTACAAACATTTATAGATTCAAAAAAACCTCAATCCTTTCTATGGACTACAATAAAGATTTTACTATGAGGATTTTTACACACACACACTAAAAACAACACTAAAAATTAACAGTTCAAGACATACTGAAAATTAACAAAACAACTTGAAAAAAGAGAACCATTGGCTACCTCTAAAGTGTTGAGGAAATTTTTCATGGTTTACAAATCCATTTTATGTCCTTTTTGCTACCTCCTTATGGTTTTAATTCATTGCATTTGATGCTAGATGGACATGTTATTGTTAAGCTATATTGATAATATTGCCTACACTTTTCGTCATTATCATTTAATTTCTTAAGCAATGGAAATTAGAGCAATCATCTACTACCACTATGACTTAAATATGTCGACATCTACTACAATATATCTGGACAAGTATTTCTATTAGGACATCGTATGTGATATTTTACAATACACTCATCAGGCATGTACTTTTAGGTCATACCGTCATATTCAAAGTCAAGTGCATACTCCCGAACAAACAGCTGATGGAAGTGAATGAAGATATAAGTTCATATGAGATGTTTGCATTGAATGAAGATGTGGAATTCATTAACTTTTATGTATGTGATCTTCACTATGATGAGCAATCAAGCTACACGTATACAGTGAATGACTTCCCGGTGCATTAGTCATATAGTGTATGTGATCTTCACACACACACACACACACACACACACACACACACACACACTGAACAACTATACGAATTTTATAATAGTGTTAAAAAAATTCAATGTGGATTCGGTCATAATGTCCTGCAAAATCAGCATGGATTTAGAATTGATGTCCAGCAAATTCAGTGCAGAGTTGGTAGTGTTGTGCAGCAAATTCAGACTTTTAGTGGCAATAGAGCAAAGAACCAAGTTATAAGGGATAGTGCTACTTATAAGGTTTCAAGCAGTGATGGCAATAACAGTAGGAGTGGCAAAACTAATCCAGGGATGTCCATTAGTGCTAATGTAACACACAGTATAATTGATGGAAATGATCTAGTTACCAAGACAATTAATAAAAGCATTGATGAACAAATACAAAGATGTTCTAGTGATAGTGATGTTGAATGGAATTCTCAATCTGAGATGAGAGTGAGATGACTGATTATGTTGAATAGGAAAACATTGGAGGTAATGTAAATTATGATATGATAATGATGTTGATAGAATGGATGTGAGATAGAAATTGAAGTACGTAACAACAATGAAGCACCATCTAATTATAGTGATGATGAGTACTATACACCCTACTTGAATGATGAGAAATTTGTTCCACGTGGGAGAATAACATTAGAGAATCAGATGATTTTTTATTATGTAAATCAATTTAGGGCTTTACTTAGAGACTATGTTATTGAAGAAGGTATTAACTCTTGAGACCCAAAAATAAGAAGTCAAGAGTTACTGTTGTGTGCATCACCTAGGTGTACATTTGAGAGTCCATGCTTCACCTACATAAAATTGGAATCACATATATGATTAAATCTTTATATACATACAATTTTTGTGGGAGAGCTAAATAAAGTAAAGAAATTACTTCTGCTTAGATAGTCCTTACTTCTCAGTTGAAGGCGGACCCTGATATAAAGGTGGATGGCTGCTTATTTTAAGGAAACATATCATGTTGAAATCCCCTATATGACATTATACAGAGTTAAAAAGCATGAATGCGAGTTCAATGAAGGTAGCCATTTTAAGTCATTAGCAAAGCTACCTAACTATAGTGAACTATCGAGAGGCAGATAATATCAGATCCTCCAATTTTAAGAGATTGTCACTAGTTTCAAGAATGATTAGATGATTTTGTGAAAGCTTGTAGACCATTTATAGGTCTTGATGGTTGCCACGTCAAAGGGATGTATGGAGGGGTTCTGCTTGCTACTATCTTTGTTGATGAAAATAAAGAGTTGTTCTCTATTGCATATGATATCATAGAGAGTTGGCTTTTCTTCTTGAAGAATCTATGTACCTGCCTTTGTACGGTTATAGACAAATTTCTCATTACATTTATGTCTGACAGACATATGGTATCATTGGATTGCACATTTTAGGAGCAAGCATATCCTTATTATAGTTGATGAGATACATAAGTAATTGATAGATGTAATGCATAAGAGATTTAGTTAGGTTGCACCTATAAATAAAATGTCACCAAAAATAAATAAAATATTGGATTTGATTATTACAAAATCTAGAGGGTGTGTGGTCCTACCAGCTGGAATAGATGAATTTGAAATTACTAATAATGAAGGAAGATATATGGTTGATCTAAAGAACCATAAATCCATAATTATGGTTGCAAAGTATGGAAATGTATGGGATTACCATATATGCATGCAACATCTTGTATTGCTAGCAAAAGAGAAAGCTTATAAATCTACTGTCATGAATATTATTGTGTTATAACATACTTGGCAGCTTATCAAGGTATTATCCATCTATTGCCGGGATTGCAAGAGTTAAGTGAGGAAAACAATATTCGTATTGTACTATAAAGAGAAAGAATCCTATCCTTTCTCTTATACTTTCTCTTTACGTGTACAACCTCCACCCATTAAGAGGTTTTTAGGGAGATGACATAAAAATAGGAAGAAGGAAACTAATGAAGGACCATCTAGGGAGTTTAGAAAAAGTTCTGATACTGATACAAACACACTAACAAAGAAAACTAATACAAAATTACAGAAAAACTTTAATGATCTAACAAACTTCTCTATTCCATCCACCCTTATCTTCACATTGCGCACCTCTTGCTGCAATCCATTTAACATATCTCATAACCTGCACAACTCCTCTTGCAACCAATGTACTTCCTCTTGCAATTCTTGTAAATTAATGGTGGGATTGTGCAAAAAGATCAGTTGTTGATACATTAATGGGTTCACACCATGCGAAGTATTTGCATTTGTTCTAATTTAGGCAGCTATAAGAAATTCTAATTGGGTTATCGACAATCTCTGAGATCCTATTCACCACTTTCTGATTGTATTTACATTTTATGGATCTGTACTTGATAACTTCAGGAGTGCTGCAATTAATCTTAAGGTAGACATTTACTTGTCACATATACCAAAAAAGAGAAAAAGAAATGATAATCCATATTCAATTAGCTATAGACACCCTATACATTAGAACTTTACTATTATAGAGGTTTAATAGGGGTTTAATTATTAAGCAATTCTGGATCACCAACCGAATCATTATTGAACTGTTACATATCTCTACCCCAAGCATCTACAAAAGGACCCTTCCTAAAATTGTTCTTGAGAACATAAGGGGAGGGAAGTAATTTCGAACATAAATTGAGAACCCATTGACTAATATCAAACTAGTATTATTCTCCATAATGTTTGAAAAGGAAAAAAAAAATTATCATGACTACTTTAAGAAACCATGTGGAGAAGTAATATATTGTCTGACAACTTGGTTGGTTAAAACTTCTAAAAAAATACTACAATGTTCATAAAAATTGAATTAAAAGTGGTTGGCCAAAACTTGAAAAAAATACTTGCAATGTTCATAAAAATTGACTTAAAAAATATAGCTTAAAATAATTGACTTTCCAATGAGGGGAAAAATTATCAAGATGCCTAGTTCTGAAAATTTGGATAGGCAGAAGCCAAGGTCCCCTACCTTGGTGGAATAAAGTACCAAAAAATCCACAAATGTGAAATAGGTGCATGGATATAAGTTGGGTTTACTATAAAATTTGAAGTTCATGTTTCCTAATTCTCTGGTTTGATACGAATTCAGGTCTCATGGGTTTAATTGGCAACACTTAATCCTTACCACAAAGATGAGAGAGAAGAAGAAATTGAGAGATAGTGTTTTCAGTTGCAAGTTGTCTTACCTTTGCTGAAGTTGAAAACCACTAGAGATGAGAGAGAAGACAAGAATGAGAACTGGCTCCTTGGCCTACTGGTTGGATTTGGAGGACCTTGCTCTTTTGCCGGTTAACCACGGCTTTCCTTTCCTTTAGTTTGAGGGTTTGAGGATTTGGGGTTATTATTTAGACAAGGGAGATGAGGGTAAATATGTCACTTGAGTTGTATCTCTAACAATGTTAACACCACAAGGGACATGAGTAATATAAAACTCAAGAGGAGAGGGGAGTGACATAAATGAAAACTCCAGGGGAAGGGAATGTAGTTTCCTCTAATTATAATGATAGTAAAAGATAGGGAAAATGTTGGGTATGCTGCCTATTGTAAGGTAGCACCCACTAAGTCTATTTTTCTCTTCCCCTTTTTGAAATGAATCCTTACCTCTTCTGTATGATACCTCATCTAATGCCCCCATTGGTGCTATCTACTAGCTTATTATATATCGACAACATATGTAATCCTCTCCCTAAAAGATATATTAATAGTGTTGTTGATGGTTAGCTTATTACAATGTGTAGTAAGTAATATATAATCACCAAAAAATATTATAAGATCTTATCATTTATATCAATGTCAACCAATCGAAGGAGAGTGTACTAGTTTCAGTTGATTCGGATTCAACAACATTGCAACTGGATTTAGATTCTACAACATGATATGGGTTGAGCCATGGCAAATGTTCACTCTCATTAAAGTTATAGAGGCCGCCTATGGTGCAAATTGGTTTACTTGCCAATCAACTCCCAAGAAAATCCCAAAATGTGAGGCTATCTAATAGTGATGTACTCTCTCACTAGGCCACCTAATGGCACCAAGAGTTGTGATCAATTGGACATAAACATTGAAAAGAAAATAGTCAAGAAAAAACAATGATGAGATTGTCTCCAAAAATTTAAAGAAATGAAGTAAACCTCTCTCTCTCTCTCTCTCTCTCTCTCTCTCTCTCTCTCTCTCTCTCTCTCTCTCTCTCTATATATATATATATATATATATAAGAGGAAGAGACCACCAAGAAATATCTCCAAAAGATATACCCAAACACCAAGTTTTTTCCACAAGACATAAGTGCTAACCATTCAAATATGTTTTCCAATGATCACACTTATTGGTCACTTAGGTCTATATCAAGAAAAGACAATCATTTAACAAACCTTTTACAAAATAAAATTAAAATTTTGAGTTATCTATTTTACAATGTTATAATTCTTTTTGACATCACATTCATAGATGGGTCCATTTTACTAAGGATTTCACAAATTCTCACTGGCGATCAAATATCTAATTGAAATAAACATTAAAAGTGGTTAAAAAGTGAGTTTAAAATTTAGTATAAGGAAGAAAGAACCCTGCCAGTTAAGTGTAGACAATACCAGCACACAGGAGCATCTTCAGCGCACAGCGGGGGAGGGCAGTGCGATCTTTTCACACGTATCTTAGTCTGGACATTTCCTATGCCAGATTGGCATGGTTCTTTTTCCCTTTGTATAAACAATTGCTAAAAGGCCACAATGTGTCTGCAAGAATAGGTTACTATGCATTCTTTGAATCCTACATTCAATTTAATAATATCAAATAGGAATTTTTTCTTGTAGTACCCCTAAATTCTAAATTTATATGATGTATTCCCCTTGTTTTCTAATAATATCGACAATACCATTGATGCATAATGATGTTAACTTAGAATTAAAAAAAGACCCTTTTGACCTTGTTATATCAAAAGGACGGGGTGGGCGAGCTTTGATATACAATTCTCGGTTTTTTTCCCTAGTTCTTTACGAGCTTTCGTCCTAAGATTTGAACTCTATTGATGCCTGCATAAGAGAAAGAAGGTCTCTTGAGTTTGTTGTTTTGCAGAACAAGAATGGGTGGTTGTGCTTCTTTCTTCTCTCTTCTTGTTCTCTTTTCAGTTTGTGATATGCAACTAATTTACAGGAATGTGGAGCGGAGAGAAGTCATGGAGATGAAAGCTTCACTAGACACTGAAAACAAATTCATTTCCTCTTGGACTAGTGACGGTGACCCTTTCTTAATGTCAATAATCGATGGGGTTAAAGTGGAGGTTTTAATAGAAATGGAGCAATATTAGGGCTATTTTCTAGATATTGTTTCTGGGAATTATCTTGGAATAGAGCATTCAATTCATGTCAAGAAGTATGGGGTCCATCTAGTATACCAACCAGATGAGAAGGGTTCTCATTCAAATGTCCCAGAAATTATTCATTGACATTAATACAAGTGCTAAGAGAGCCCACAGTGGCAATGAACTGAGATTTATCAATGGTTTTTCAAGTAAGGATTGAGGCCCTAAACATTTTAGGTATGAGCTGGCCAGACAAGAAGTCTTGAAGATGAAGTGTCAAATCTTCACAATGTTTGATATAACACGACAGTCACTGAGAAGGGGTGAATCAGGGAGTCTAACTCTAATCTCCAAAAACCTGTTTGATATCTGAGCAAGCAAACCCTAATACACCTGTTCCTGTTCTCACACAATTGTATGTACACTCAGCCTCTCATAGGCACTTCCAAGTGTGCACACTCATTTTGCATTCCATGCACTTAAATATAAAATGCAAACAATAAGCACCCACAAAAAATGTTTTTTATGAGGTTCGACAATTTGCCTATATCCTCAGAGTAGTGCTTGTAAAAGCTTCGAACCTACTCAATTCACTAGTTTTGACTGCATCTACAACCGAGAGCACCTACACCCAATTTTCCCAAGCCGAAGCTGAGATGGCACTCGTAATGCCGATACAATGTATAACACTCACTACACGGGAGCACCCACTAAGCATATAATATAGAAATGCAATAAAGGGGCTTTTATATCAATGCCATACAATTATTCCCTATCTAGCATATACATCCACAACTAGCTAGTATATGCTTAAAAAAATCCAATGTTAGGGAATCTCACAACCGATTGCCTGAGATGACTGAGAACTTGCACTGACCACTGGAACTTCCATTGATAAGCTCTCCCTTGTTCTCTTTTCTTCCCCTTATCTTCTTGCTCTTTAAAGCATCAACATAACACACTTAAGCTCTCTCTCTTCTCTTTTCTTTCTTCTTAGCTTGGAGTCAATACTCCATTAATAGAGCTCACCAACACAAAAAATCAGCCTTTAATTGAGCACATATCACTTACTTGAAGCTTGGAAAATCAGTTAATGACCATTAATGGAGGGGGGAAGCTTCTCTCTAAAAAATCATAGTCTTACACTCTTCAAAACCCTTTTTTCTTGCTTCCAATGTGTAGAGCTCGAAAATTTGAAGAAGTAGCAACTTGGACAAAGTCATTTGTCCTTAGGATTAGAAAGTTATGGCCATTTGAAGTTGGGCTAACCAGAACACTCAAAATAGAATCTTTGGTGGTGTTACGTAGGGTACGCTAATGACACGTACAACGAGGACGTGATCCAAGCCGTCGATCAAGTATCACATAGGCTAATTAATCTGGGCCATTAAATGCTTCAAATAGTCAATAAATGATGGCCATATGATAGGAATAACAAAAGGTCATGCTGATGTAGGGTTTGACACATGTGTCAGCGTACTTTTTTGTTGTCCATTTCTCATTGGTTGCTTTTGCTGGCTTTTGTTTCTACTTTATGAAAAGGTGAAACACTTTTCAGCCATCGGATCTTGCCTACGTGGTGTGATCTTAACCCTCCATTTGAGATCCTTTAAAACCTTCTAATTGCAGACAACCCATCTCCCACTATTTCTTACAAAACACCCCCACAGCCTCAACTCTTGAAAATTTCACAAAAAACCCTAAAATTTTAAAAATAAATTCTAAAAAATTCACCCAACAACAACGAGAGCAACTGGGGATTTTTCGATTTGGCATTTCAAACTGGCTCTGCGGGAACCTTCATAACTTTCTCATACGAACTCCGATTGAGTTGAAATGAAAAGCATTGGAACCACGACTCGACGTTCTACAACTTTTCAGAAGAATCGATTGTCTGACTCAATCATATAAAAAGACCAAAATGTCCCTAGAACTTTTTGATGTCGCAACTTCCTCATATGAAATCGAATCACAACGAAATCAAAAGCGTTGGAAAGATTAGATTTTTTTCGTTCGTTACATGGACAAATTTTCTTTCAAAAAATTCATATTCAATATCAAAAATACCCCCGAGCGTAACTAGGCCAAATTTATTAGTTTTGACCTGAAAACTCACACCATCTACCATGGATGTATCAATCCACTTCATGGACACCATGTGGCTCTGTTATCTCATCAGTGACACTGAACGCTGTCACATTATCACTTTTGGCTATGTTACCCAAAATGGACACATCATTACCGCCACGTGGCTAGGTTACCAACAAGGACAACCATAAAACAACAATGTTATGTTGCCTTAATTGAAAATCCTTGGGAGCAGTGAATTTAGAATCTAGAGAAACTTTTCACTAGCTCAATGTCAATAATTGGAACTTGCCCTAACTGCAAATTCTTAGCTTTTTGGTCTGTATCTTAATGTCAACCATCTCTTTGGGAGCATTCAACGTGAAATAAGAAATAAGGCTAGTTTCCAAGGTTAATTTTAGTCCAAGCTAGAAGTCAAAAGCTTCGATCTTGCTTGGGAGCTTTCATCAATCTCAGTAACTTGCTTCTCTTTCGTATGGGTTGTCTTTGATAGTTATTGAAGTCCTTCGACGATCGTCATCGTTGTCGAAGATTAATCAAAATCTCCTCGACGGTAGTTGCTTGTAGAACAAAGAAGCCCTGAAACTTGCAACTTAAGTTTTAATCAGTTAAATTTGGTGGTTTTACATGGAAAGGTTTAACAATAAGCTTATTGAAAAGGCATTTTAAAGCCTTTTTTAAAACTTTCAAATGGTATTAAGTTCGAGGACTAGTTTGGTCAACAGAAAAATACTCTTAAAGCGGATCCACATGACTAAAATGAAATCTTTTTCAAATTAAGATTTAAATAAAGTTGTTTTTCAAAAACAAATTTAATTATGATGGAACGTAGTAGGAAAATCATTTTATTTAAAAAATTCGGTGGATTTTGAGGTCAATTAACCACATTTTTACCTTATTAATCCTATAGTGGATTTTGGGTAATTTCACTTGGTTGATCTCCCTTGCTTTTGAGATTATAAAGAATCTATTAAGCCTTAAAATAGAACCTTCCAACGATCCTTGAACAATTGTTCATCATAATTATAAATGCCCTTCCAGGGTGTCAAAATATTGAGGTGGTCTATACCCTATAAAATTAACTAGCTAATCTATACATGTGATTTTTGCAATGTACATGAAGTCATTTGTTTCAAATCATCAACACAAGATAGATATAATATCATAAGTTAGGGAGGACGTGGGTTATGCTGGCAGCTTTCCTTGAGCTAGAGGCTCAACCAATATGAGGGTTGAAATGAAATGAGGTATATGAGACTTTTCCAAATGGAGGAGGAGAGAGATAGACACAGCTTTCAATTGTTAGCATACCCAGCCTTTTCCCCAAAAGTTAATAAGGTCATTACCCAAAGTTGAGCCCACCTATGTGGGTTTGACATTTTTTGGATAAAATAGCCACCCAAACACTCAAACTTGGACATTTGCCTAACCAACCGAAACCCTTTACCATTGCTCTAAACAATGACCTCTATATACAATATAAAGTCTCTTATTCTCTTAGTAGTTCTATTTCAATTTGTCTCCACACAAAATATTTTGCTGTGAATGAAAGGATCAGTTTAGGTGGAGGATTAAGAATTTGTTGGTCAGTTATTCATATCTCTTGATACTTCATCACAAAACCTTTCATTTCAGAACCTATTTGATTATATTTTAACATCACTTCTATCCAAATATATGGTCCAGCTAGTTGTGTGGCTTACATTGGTTTCACCCAAAACCATAGTTATTAAATTTGGATTCGGGAATTATTCGGATGAAGAATTATTCGGATTAATTAGTTTCATTAATTCAACGATTCGGTAAAAATATCGATAAATAAAGCGGAGATAATAAAATTCGAGTTCAGATTTGGATTCGAGAATTATTCGTTTACAAAAATAAAAAGCGGACAAAAAATTCGGATGTTATTTTTAATATTTGCAATACTTGTTTCATATTATCTATCAATTATCATATTTAAGTAACATACAAATGATATAAAGGATAAAAATATTATATTTAGTCTTTTTTTTTTCTAAATTCATTTCCTATTACTCAAATAATTGATCAGAGAGAGACTGAGAGGGGGGACTGAGCACAAATTCAGCTAGACCCATGTCGCCCACTATGCATGTTCACCTTAAAAGCTAGAGTGAGAATAACGACTGTAATACTTAGTCAAACCAAAATGGGGTGAAAGATTTTATTATTATTATTATTATTATTTTTTGTAGAAGTGTAAGAGATTACCTCAGGAAAGATAAGCTTTATCGATTTTTATTAAAAAAAAAAAGTAACATTAAGATAATAAATGCATAATAATCACACTATTTTTTAAAGGTGTATTGACTTATTTAAGATACATTTTTTTTTACATGGGATAAAATTCGATTATAATTCGAATAAAATTCGATTCGGCCAAATTATTCATAAATTTTAAAAAAAATTATAAGATTCAAGAATTTTTTAGAATTTTGTATTTGACTCAAATTCAAAGAGAATTAAGCGTAAAATTTGATAAAATTCTGTTCGATCATATTATTCGAGTTTAATTCGAAAATTTTAATAACTTGGCCCAAAACACAACAAAAAGTGTGGCTTACATCGCTGATCTATTAATTATATTGTGAGAAAAGATTGAAGGGGACATATGGGTACCCTTGGATTCTCTGCTTTCGGTCATGTTTTGTTCTCTATTTCTTGAAAACAGGGCAAAAAGGCAACCGGGTCAGAGGATTATGTAGGGTCAACCCACTGAACCAGTAACATGCCCTGTTGTTTGAACCTGTACCAGATCCAATGTCACAACACAGTGGTCTAACCAGCCCATTAACTGGGTCATCCATCAGATCAACCCATTTTAAGGGTCTCCCTTTGTTCATTCTAATTATGTTCTTCCCTTATCCCATATTGACTGCCTTTTTTCTTCCCTTATCCCATATTGACTGTCCTTTTATCACTTGACCTGCTTTAGAATTAGGTTGTGTTTGTTAATGTTTCAGAAAAATACTTTTAGAGTTTTTTTGTTCCCATAAAGCGTTTGGTGCATTTATAGTGTGTTTCATTTTTTTAGAACAAAAAATGAAAAAAGAAAGAAAAAAAAAAAATGATAGAAAAGAGAATTGACATAATGACAAAAGGTAGTTCTGTCATTCCAGTTTCATTCTAAAAAAAAAAAAGGTATTTTGACAAAGAAACTGAAATTTCCGTTTTTGACACGAAACGTCATTTCTGGAACACAAAAATGATTGTGTTTGGTAACGTTCTATTGGAACGTTTCTGGAGTTTTTTTCGTTCTATTGGAATGAAAAAATGGAATAAAGTGCTTGGTGAATCATAAACGAGTTTTCGTTTTTTTGGAACAAAAAGTGAAAAAAGAATACTAGAAACTAGAATTGACGGAATGACAAATAGTTGTTCCATCTTTCCAGTTTCGTTCCAAATTATAAAAAAAAATGAACTGTTTGGGAGATTTTAGGGAAATCATTCCGATAAACTTATCTTTCGCCCTAGCTCTTCATTGTTCACAATTTCATACACAGAGAGGAGAGAAGACCTGCGTTTTGAAACCGCTCTAAAAACAAATTCACCAAACACCATTTTTTCGTTTTGAAATAGCGTTTCGACATAGAAACTGAAATTTTTATTTTTAACACAAAACGTTACCAAACACAACCTTAGTGTTTTATTAGGGGTTCCCTCCCTAATGCGAAATGGGTCAATGGTGGTTAAGGGGGCGGTCCGGTTCTCTCCAAACATGCATGCATGGTTCCAGCTTCCATTGCCTAATAGGCCCCTCCGCGTGCTCCACAATAACATTCAAGCAGCCTAATACCAACAAAGATGAAGATGAAAGTTCTGACAAGTCAACCCAATCAACAGAGTCCTGGAACACGTTGACGTTATACAAGCCTCAAAATCTCATCACACACATAATACAACCCACAAAACAACACCATTCCCAGAGCTTGTCACTTAGCTCTTCCCCTCCCCCCGTACCTACCTTTCTCTGTTCTTCTCCACCAGAACTCTCACATGATTATATGGGTAAACACTGATAGAATCATAGCAAATGGGCTCTTCCAGACAAAAAACTCATAATACATAGCAAGTAATAATAATATCTTATTTCACTAAGGAACAAGGCCACCTCAAGAGATCAAGAGAGTTAGATTTTGTTACAGCATCATATGGTATTGGTGGTGGTGGTAGTGGTACTTGCATGGATGAAACTGAATATTTGTTGAACCGAATTCGCGATATCATCTGCTGTAAACCTTGATTCGCCTGAAACCTATATACATGGATCACAATAATTACCTTAAGTGTCACAAGATTTAATAAGTCCAATGAATTTTCACGTATGTGAACGTCCTTGATCTGTGGATATGACATCTATTTTCTCTCTCCTCGTTTAATAGATGTCATATCCACGGATTAGGAACATTCACGTACATTCACTTACGTTAAGATTCACCGCTCTCCAATTTAATTTACTAATGAAGTTAAAAGAAATAATGGTTACCTTGACGTTAAAGGAATAGAGAACTGTTTGTTCAATGGTGGTGATGTTGGTGTGAAGGATACTAAGTTGCAGATCTTCAAGAGCGGCTATTGTCTTGAGGAGCTGCCCTGGTCTTCTTTGAGATAGGATCTTGATCATGGCATCAAAACCTAAAAGCTTAACATCAACATCAGCTAAGAAAGATTTATTCTCTGATGTTTCCTCGCGGAGTATGACTCCGGTATCGAAGTCTGCAAGCTTGATTTGATCATTAGGAAGAGGGATAGGAGGAAAGAATGGTGGCTGAGTCTGTGAAGTTGTTAGAGGTGAATCTCCCATAGGTCTTGGAGCCTCACCACCTCCATATAGTCTTCTCCTCTTCTGAGACTCTAAACATTGAAGTAGTTGCTCTAGTTCTCTCACAAACTCAATTGCACCACCAATAATTGATGCTTGATCTCCCTATAAATTCACCAAAAAAAAAAAGTGTAAATTCTCAGAGATCTTTCAATGGCAGAAAATGTGAGAATTAGGGTTTTAAATTTTTTACCCAAAACATGAAACATGTAAAGAAATCTTGTTTCTTCTCCCGGGTTTTGGTTTGTCTCGCCCTCTTTAGGGTTTGGGTATTTTTCCTTTTCTTGGACTGGCTTCCTTTGGTTGGGGTCTTTACACCCTTGTTGGGTCAGATTGGCTTTGTCTGTTTTTCTTCTTATGTTTTTTCATATCTTCCATTCACCCAAAAAAAAAAAAAAAAAATGTATAGAAAGTAGAAACATTGAGCAATGGAAGAAATTTGTACCCTTTGAACATAAGAACTAGGCATTAGAGACCTCAGGACTCTCAAGTGCTCATTCATCTGCTTCCTTCGATTGCGTTCAACTGCAATATGAGTCATCCTTTGGCTCTCAACTTCTTCACTAGTCTTGATAGTCCTCGGCCGCTTTCGCTTGTTCTTGACTTCACCACCATTAGGGTTTTTCTGAAGGCTTATTCCTCCAAGAATTCGAAGCCGCTGCACAGATGTATTCTCAGAAAGCTGGCCACTGCCACCGCCACCGCCGCCGCCGCCTTCTTCCTCCCTTTCCTCTTCTTCAGCTACTGTTGTTGCCTTACTTTCCATACTACCACCTTGAAACTTATCATCATCAATTGTGGTTGATGGTGGAGGAATCATGAGACTATGGTCCTGCAATTTGTCACTCAAAACTGGGAACTTGAGGAAGTAAACTGGGTCATCAATTCCATTCTCTCCATCTGAGATCTTAGAGGTCTGATTTAAGGCTAATTTGGGTCCAAAATCAGCGAATTGCATCACGTCGGCAAAGCTTAATCTGTCTAGAGAGGAAACACTGCAGAAACCTGGTGATGGTTGTTGAAGTGGAGGGTTGCTCAACATGTAGTCCACCATACCAGCATTGCTGTCACTGGAATTTTCTCCGAAGCGTGGGTTAATGAGCTGTTGTTGCTGCTGGTGATGATGATCTAGAGTGTAATCCAAGGATGTAAAGCTGGCAGGAAGACCCTCCTGCAACAGTTGAGGTTCCAGGTAAAACATGGACACAGAAATACTAGAGAGAGAGAGAGAGAGAGAGGAAATGAGATAACAGTGAGCTTACCGAGTAGTTTTGTTCTTCTTTGTCCATTGCTATATATATATATGATCTGAGGTGCTGACTTCAAATGGTAAAACCCAAAGTGAATCCAATCTCAAACCAATGACAGACAAAAACTTCTCTCAATTACAGGGGTTTTTTTTTTTTTTTTTTTTTCAGGTGAATAAAAAATGTAACAAGGTAGATGCCACCAAGAGGCACTAGGCCAGACAAACAAAAAGAAAATAATTGAAACAAAAGATTATCCCAAGGACTACTGGAAAAATGAAATTAGATCACTCCAAAACTAACATAAGGACAGATTTACACTACAAGCTTTTAAAAGGCATTAGATTTTCCAATCAATTGAACGAAAAAAATTAAAAAAAGAAAAGGTAATAAGACGATGAATCAATGGATAGTGCGAATCTGGGCAATTCAGATTTCAATATCTGGAATTGGGTTTGGAGTCTGGTGGTGCAAATCTAACTAGGGCCATCCCTAATGGGTTTGAATAGGGGAAATAGCTTTCTTTCCATTCTCTCTGTACTCAAGAAGAGAACTTGTTCTTTGTAGCAGAGAATCATTTAGAAGCCAACCCACTTCCATGCATGCATTTGAATACAATCTCAAAGTCGTAGATGAGATGGTGATATTATCATTTTATAGAGAGAGAGAGAGAGAGAGAGAGAGAGGAGCCTGTTCTATTAATTGAAATAAAGATTAAATCCCACCTCTTTTCACCGCCTTCTCCCACTTCGTTTCACCACCTCCTCCTATTTAATTTTCTCACAAGCCAACGAACGCTCTTTCTCTTTGCTTCTCCTTTTTTATTTATCTCTTGCTGGCTCCCCGCTCTTCTTTCATGAAATTTATTACATCATAAATCAAAAGATGAAAATTTTGAATTCAGGAAATGATATGGTTAATATGCTTAAGGTTTATTGTCAAAAAAAAAAAAAAAAAAAAAAAAGGAAAAGAGAGTAGGTTAGGTATGTTGTCAGTATTTTTAGAGTTAGCGATTCAACCAATGGAGGATTAGGATGAGAGCAACATAAAAGGATTTTGCAGAAGAGGTGAGAAATAGAGCCAAATTAATTTATTTTTTTGATGGACAAGTAATTGATAAAATTACGAATGGTGTTGGTGTTGCAAGTTTCTTTGTAGGAGAAGAGGTTAAATATATAGGTAATGGGCGAATTTCTTCTTATATTTTCTTGTATTTATCTTATTTATTAATCTTTTTATTAATTTACTATTTAAATTCATAAATTCGACATGTAAAAAACAACCTTTTCCCCCCCAAAAAAAAATATGCTTAAGGTTATGATATCTTCGTATAGGGGGTTGACATGGTTGTAATGGGGCCACATGATCCATGTATGGCTACATAACCAGCCACGTGTCTCATGCTAAGAGGATTAGGATGGAAGTGAATATTAAAATGGACCGAGTTCCTAAATCTATGAATCAATGGGTGATGGGCCTAGGAGGCCTAAAGGCCCAAACAAATCACATTTTCCCATTGCCTCCGTCTAGTTTCAAGGGAAGCGCAGTGAAATCAGTTTAAACTAGAAACTTAATAATAAAAAAGATAATCATGATTATCTATATATATATTTTTTATTTTTTTATTTTTTTTTGGAATAAAACATTTTATTAGAGAAACTCAGCAAAAGGGCTGAGCAGCTCCCCTTGGATGCCCTTGTGTGTGTGCGCGCACGTGTGCTCCCATTGGTCCACATTTTAGCACAGGGCCATGCAGTCTGACAGCAAACATCTTCCCATTATTTATTTAAGGTTGTCTAAATGTAAGTTAATCCATCATGAGATTGTTTGGATGACACTTCAATGGGTGTACTTAGAACATGTAACCCATTTTTAATTGCCACTTGTCTTATACTCCAAAGTTTTTAAAGCTAGGGTTTTCAAAAAATTTAAAATGACCACTATTATTATTATGTTATTAAGAGTTATTATCCATTATCCAAAAAGGAAAAAGTGTACAAGTTATCATTATTTCACACACTTTTCAAGTACAAATGAAATGGTTGTTGTTACCTTAATGAAAGAAAAAAGAGTGTATTAAACTAAGAGGGTAAAAAAGGAAAAGTTTAATATATGACATCTTATGGATGTCAATAAGAAAATCTCATACTTAATAGTTATAACTTATATAAGAGTTATCTGATCATAATAACTATAAAAGAAGAAAATACTATGAGTTTATGTGTCAAAGAAACACTTTATATTTGAGTGTATGAGACTTTGAGAGCACAAAACCATTAAGAAATTTGGAATCAGGTTATGTCAAATTTACAAATACTTTGAGACTTTGAGTGCTCTGAACAATTGAGGAACTAGAATCGGATCAACTATTATTAAACGAAATTAGATCCTAATTTTGCAACCATTTAATATAAGATGCAATCCTAGGATTGACTCCTGTAAGACCAAAATTAATAAAGAATCATCCCGTTTGACACCCTTATCAAGGATTAAAGTATCGGTATCGATCACCGTATCGATCGGTCAAAATTAAGATACGTATCGTATCGTATCGGAGATACGCTAAAGATACGCACATAAATGGATAGGGAACACATTTTTATACACTTTTGCATAACAAAAAAAAAACAGTTAAAAAAAGCTATATATAACATGTAGAATGCATAAATACTTAAGTAGAGGGTATCGTCTTGATAGACAAATATATTGAGTTGAAAATGTTCAAAATGATGAGGTTTGAGTTTCTTACAGTTTTTTGAGCATGAGTAGATCTAAGAAATTTGAGCATGAGTAGATCTAAGAAATTTGAAAAAAATTGAAACCCTCATTTTCTCTTGAAAAAAGTTTGTAAATCTTTATAAATCCAATGATTTCACGTAATAATGATGCACAAAATGTGATTCTAAGTATGATGAACCTTAGATTTATAAAAAAACTTGAAAATCTAAGGTTAAAGTTAAAAAAAGTGAGTAAAGATTCAAGAACTTACTATTCAAATGTTTCAACTTTCAAGTTCAAGCCTTCAAGGTTCTTCTTGGACTATGTTTTTCTCTTTCTTTGAACCATTCACTTTCACAATGTTTATTTCAATCTACCATTTGAGTCTCCAAAAAGGTGAATGAATCAAAGGGGAAGAAAGAAGCAAAATATGGAAAACCGTTGGTGACAGTGTGAAGTGTTTGTTTCATACAACAAAAGGCACATTCACACTTAAGTAGCCGTATCGTACCGATACGGTATGATACGGCTCGATACTGCACGATACATTCGATATGTACCGATACTTTCGGGAATTTTCAGATTTTCAAAAGTTGGTATCGCAGAGTATCGTACGTATCGGTACCGATACGGTATGGCACGATACTATACGTACGATACGCCAATACACAAAAGAGGGACCAAAATTCCCTATAGCATATCGGTATGTATCGTGCTGATGCCTACCGATATGGCACGATACGCATCGATACTTAAAACCATGACCCTTATTAAGCAGCATCCAGAAGTGATTAATTATGATAGATAATGAATGAGTAAATGCTTAGGTTCCACATAATAGATAAATACCTCTTATTTTGAAAAAATCTTATTGTAACCAAAGTTGGTGAAAAAGAAAATGTGAGTTTTTTTCCCCTGTTTTAGTATCACATATTTTTTCATGTAATGTGGGTAAAATCTTGTCATTTTACATGTGTAATAAAATAATAATAATAATAATAATAAAATAATAATAATAATAATAATAATAATAATAATAACTCTTAAGAACAACATAATAGTAAATTCAATTTTAAATTATTTAAAAAAAAATTTATTATTGATTCAAAAGAATTTTTGGAAATAAAATAAAAAGCAATCAAAATAAGGTTATAAATTTTTAATTTACACTTTAGTTATAACAAGTGTGCTTTTTTTTTTTTTTTTTTTTGGGTTAAAGACAAATCAAAAGTGGTAAGTAATACCAGAAGAGGAGAAGAGTGAGGGAGGAGCCAGTAATCAAACTAAGCCCAATCCCAATCTTGAGGCCCATTAATTCAGAAAATGAGTTTTTTTATGAGAGGGACAAGAAAAAAACAAAAACTTTACAACAATTAAAGAAGGAAATTGAAGAAACAACATATTCTATGAACCATCTGATTGGATGGATTTGGAAAGGGGTGGGGGGAAGGGAAAGAAGAAAATTGGGAGGTTCTTTTGAACTGGCTATACTGTTTGACCAATGACCAACAACAATAACAATAACTCAGTCTTATCCAAATTAAATGAGCTAAACATAATATGGTACCCCTCGTTTTCATGCTCGTTGGATTATATCAATATAGTGGGATTCAGTCCAAAAAACATCATCACACAGGTTGGCAAAAAATTTTCTCCCCCCAAATCTAATGGAGATCTGGGACTAAGAGACTTCGCTTGGCAAAATAAAACTCTTCTACTCAAACGTGGGTGAATCTATTTTTTATTCTTCTACTTGCAAAGAAAAAAAAAGCCATTGCTTGGAACAGCATTGTGAGCATATTACCTCCTTTGAAAAAAATTGTCTTTAGAAAAATTAGAAATGGCCACAACATTTTCTTTTGGACTAATTCCTTGATTCACTCATTACCGGATTATATTTTACCTGACCATTTAACAGATTTCAACTCCTCATCCGGGGTAAGTGATTTCATTCATGATAATCATTGGAATGCTGGTTTGCTCATTTCTGATATTCCTAGATCTCTTATTAATTATATCTCATCTATCACCCTTTCTCTTAATAATCACGATCGGTCAAAGAATAGCACTCTTAACTATCAAGATTGCCACTAAATATATTTCTTCCTTAAGAACTACTAACCAAGTTGAATTCTCACACAAGTATACATGTTCATCTCTACACTCGCACTAGTGGTAATTCTTTTGAAAACTCAAAATCCACAAAAAATTTAAGTTTTTCTTCTTGAGATTGTTGCTTGATGGGATTCCCACAAAAGATAATATTGACAAATAGATGAATAAAGACCCATACTGTTTCTTCTGTCACTGTTATGTTGAATCTGCATGGCATGTATTCCTCTCGGATTTCTCTAAACATATTTAGACAGCGAGCCCGTTATGATTGAGACCTGAAAATTTATCTAATTGTTCGTTCAATAATCTTATTATGCACTTATTTAATTCCAATATTATTCCTTTGCAAGATAAGCAAAGATTTTTCTACATTTTTTTTTTTTTTTCATCTCCTACCTAACTAAGCACAGGAGAACTAATTTTTCTTGGACTTCAGATCCATTGATAATGTAATTAATTCTCAATGAAATTCATTAATCTTGCTGCTCATAAAAAAATAAGAAAATAAATACAGATCAACGGGGCCTAATCAACGGTGGAGGGTGTAGATGTGAAATGGACAAGGACATACGTGGTTAAATCAAGAGTGTTCCCCTTAGCCTTAGAACTTCAATAGTGATCTCAAACTTCTTGGACTCCTAAAGCTTTCCACTAGTAGATCTGAAACTTATAAAGGCTTACGTGTCTTACAAGAAAGGGTTGGATTAGATGGAAGTGAGCCAGGATTCATGTGAAGCAGGAAATTAAAAATCTTGTTTTACCTAAGGCTCAGACCACCCACCCGTGAAGGCGCTATGGCTTTCTCGTGATCCGTGGAAGGGATCTTATCACCATTTTTTTTTTTTTTTTTAAATTAAATATAGAGGATCGTATAAAGACTTTTGCTTTTTGTTGTGTTCGGTAGTTAAGAACAGAAAAGAAAATAAAAAATGGTTTTGTTGGTTTAAGAGATTTTCATTCTATATGGTAAGTCCTAATTATGAGATTTTTTTTTTTTTTTTTTTTAATTTTAACTTTCACTTCAATAAGGTTGCTTCATTGTGATTAAGTGGTCACGGGTTCAAATCAGAAATAGTCTATCGACAAAGTGGAGATAAGATTATGCACATTATGACCAATGAAGGGAGTTAAGGTAGTATGGATTATTGACTTGGACCTTTCAGATTGAAAACTTTGGGTAGTCAAGATCTATCATGTACACGCTTTCTTGGTATTCTAGGGAGGTTCATGTTGCACCTACCAAACATTTCCCTCGCAATTTTAAATGAAGTTCTCCAAAAGATGAGAATCCTAATAAGTCCCACCAATTGTGGTACTAAAAATCCCTAAAGCCTTCTCTGGTATGATTTCAATTTTTTTAATTTCTTATATTAAGTTAAAAAATAAGTTTTTATCAAGAAATTGAAATTGTTTGGTTGTGTCAATTGAAAACAATTTAAAAAATAAGAATTTCATTTGATAATTTTAATTTTGAAAATTGATTCATTTGTGTTCATCTACAAAACACTGGTCCAGAAGATGAGACCTCATATACTCCAGTTCACCAGACGGAATAAGAAAAAAATAGGTTTGAAGTGACTTCAGTGAAATAAGTGCAATGGTTCTCCATTCATTTCACTATTTCAGATTAATTGATTTCAGTTACTCATAAATAAGATGAAAAAATCATATAAAACACCTTAATTTCAATTTAAATTACCATTAAATATTTCATGAAATCATACCAAAGAGAGCCTAAACACATTGTAAAGAGTAATCTTAGCCATGTCAAGAGTTGCACATTCAACTCCCAGAGTGACAGTCATTAGGTTTTGAGACCAACTAAAATTTCTAGGACTGATCACTCAAGTCTCTTTAACACTCTAGTACGCAAACTGAGCCTATTTATTGGTAGTTACAACGGAATCTGATATTGCAGAACTATAAACTCAAGAAAGAGAAAAAGAAATATATGAGATCCAAATGCAGAAGTATATACTCATGAAAGCGAAATATAAATTTGACATCCAATTGAATTATGATTAATTTCCAAATTTCACAAAGGCAAATAGGGAGCTCAGCAAGTTCTTAACTTGAACAAGAGTACACACTACAAAAAATAACAGGTTGCTGTTCTTAAATCAGGCACCCTTGTTCTTGTTCAATATCAAGATTTTGGAAATAAATATTTCTCAGTTACAGTGGGGTCGATCTCAGATTCAATGTCTTGCTCGCCCGACTCATAAATTCAACAATTAATTGAGGAGAAATTGACTGTAGCAGATTCACAGGAGAAGCTTAACAGATTGCCTGCTAAAACTCGCCCGTGGTGAGAAGGAACATCCCACTCTCATATCGCACTGCCTGGTGTTGAGTGATTGCTCAAATGTCTCTCCCTTGTCCACAAAAAGCCTCACACATCTTTTGAGTAGTAAATAACAAGCCTCACTCCCAAATAAACTTGAACGAAGATGGCAATCATGAGGTGTACTCAAATGGCTGAGGCGGCTGAGGTTCATCATCAACAGCCATAGCAGATGCCGATCCCTCTTGACCAGTAGTTGACCCTCCTGCAGATGAAGTCATAGATGATGGAGTATCTGTTAGGGCGAGTACCTCTGGCTCAGTTGGCCGCAGGTCCTTCAACAGAACCAACCCTGAGGGAGCCAACTTCATGGGTACATATCTGCTTTCCTCCAAAAATTTAATGAACTTCTCTTGGGCAGGAACAACGCGTGCAGGATTTGTCAAAAGTTCAAAAGATGATTCAGATTCTGGCTTCTTGTCCGATGAGCTATCAACCTGCATATAAAAGTACCTAAATGTCAGTGAGTGAATGTGGTGAGTCTTTGAAGATGTTTCTTCCAATCATATGCAAACTAAGAAAATACACACACCAGATAAAGTGGTGCGCCGATGACAAAAGCTGAGACATGGCGGTTCAACAACTCATCAACATTTTCAGTCCATATCTTCTCTTAATCGTTAAGGGAGGGGAGGTGGAGTGAGCGTTACAACCATATGGGATGAGAAAGTACAAAACTGGACATTTGAGAAAAGAGAAAAGAGCCACATGGATTCAAGAAATATTGCAAGGGAGTTAATTGTCATGTTTGGTATCTACCATTAGCTACAGACAGACTAGGACTGATGTGGGCCAGTCCACGTGAAATAGGACCTGACTGGCTGCCTCCCATCTCACTGGTCAAGTAAATCTCACAAGCTGGAGGAGTGCCATACATGTGATTTTAGAGTTACAGAAAATGTCATTAGATCCCATTGCAGTGAAATTTTGTTCTTGCAATTTATGAAACTAAGTCGCTCTGCACCAACCACTTGTTGAAGACTGCAAATTCACTATTGCAACAAGCATAGGGCCCCTCTATCACATGGGCACCACATGGCTAGTAGTGAACCATTACGTTTTAAATTTTTCCAAAAAATAGTCCCATTCTAACAAATTACAACTGGCAGGCCAATCACAGATAATAGTTATTTAGCCACTAAAATACCCTTCATTGCATCCTCACCATAAATCAGCCAATCACTGCCAGGATGGATGTTCCTGATCTGTGTCACGAGCAAACAAGGGGTTCATTTACTCATCTTATATTACTCTTATGCACAGGCCAATGATTTGAAAGTTTTGTCCAAGTATAGGTGAGCTAAAACAGGTACCACCTCATTGGCTTTCTAAACCAAGGAGCAGGAACTTGTGCCAACAGCAATTGCCTGAGTCTACCCAGCTTGGAAAGTATAAAAGGGTTTACAGGAACAGAATGGAGCCGGCTTATAGGACTGCTAATAGGTCAAAGGACCTGAATGACAATACACAGGTTATATGGTGCAACAGGAAGAACTTTTGTATATAGTCGTCCTTATATAGCCATCCTGCTTACATGATTTCCCAGGAACAAAGCAAACAGAAAGAAGGATCACGTACCTGCATAGAGTCCCCATCCTTCTCACTAGATGATTTTCCTTTCCCCACATTAGAACCAATGGAAGCAGATTCCTCCCCGGATGATTTTTCAGTAACGGCCTTCTGTTCTGCCTCTTTTTTAGCCCTAGCCTTGGCTTTTGCAGAGGTCGACAAAACAGCAGTTGGGAGTTTCACAGCAGATGTTGTAGTGGGGAGAGTAGTTGGTCGGGGATACTCAAATAGAGAAGGTTTTGCATGTGATAAAAACTCAAACCTTGGAACTTTCAAATCATAGTTGAGCCCAACAAATGCAGTGCTTGAGAATGCGAGGCTTATGAAATAGATAAGAGGATACCAATACCAAAACTGACTAAATACAGCAAGTCCAACAACTGCAGTAACTTTATCATGCTTTGTCTTGGACAGCAGCCTGATTGTCACGTTCCTTCCACCAGCATCAAGAATGCCTGAAGCCAGGATAGCTCCCATCTTGCTCATGGTGTCCTCATGTTTATCAAGAATTATTTTCTCCAGCTGCCGCCTACAATATGAGCCAGCCAGATAAGAGGGAAGGGCATGCTAAAAGAATACAAAGAAGAAACATGAAGTACAAATACAACCCAAAACAAGAGTACCTAAATGTTCCCACACGAGAATCACTGGCTTCACTCATCTGAACCATGACCATGGCCATTGCAATGAGGGCCCCCTGACGAACGAAATCCACAACATCCGATGTAAGAGGCTCAAGCAAAGATATAGCTTCACCCAAACCAGTACCTGCACAGGAAATGCCCACTGCCAGAGCCGCACCATATCGAACATGTGGATTGTAAGACTCAGAGAGCAGGGACACAATGCGAGGAGTCTGCAAATTCAAAAAAAAAGCAGTGCCATTGACGTGAGTACTCCATATTCAAGCAAGTTTGTCTAACAAAAATCTGGCTTAAATGGAAACTGGTATATCCACACCGAAGATAGAGACAGAAGACCGAAAGAACCAACAAATAATTATATAAAAAGAAGGCTGAGCCCAGGAACTGCAATCATTAGATCAAAAGAGCAAGCACCTCATTCAGCAGAGTGCATGAAGTAAAACATTAAAAACAGTCACATTCGCAAGATTTAAAGCCAACAATAAACTGACCACCTTCTTCTCAGTTATGAAGTCCATATTGACAGTAAAGGTGTCAATCGGTTTGGTCAAGAAACAAAATGCATAAGTCAAAACCAAAACGAACTGAACTGACCGAGAATGGAACACATTTTAGAATCCAAAACCAAACCGACTCAGTTTGGTTCAGTTTTGTATTCTTTTCATTGTCTTATTTACGTATTTGGGCCAACTTTTTACATCTTCTTCAACCAAAAAAATATGTTAAGGTCATAATCAACCAAAAAAAATCAAACATTAAAAAAGAATAGAATTTATCATCCACATTGATGAATTACGTAAAAAAGAATATAATTTTATCCAGTTTCTTATTCTTTTAAAAAATAGGTAATTCAGTTCATTTCAACAGATTTAGTCATGAAACCAAAACTGAACCAAACCGAGAAAAAATTCCAGGTTTTGAAACCAAAATTGGTTCGGTTCAATTCAGTTTTAAACGGCAAGTTTTGGTTTCGGTTTCAGTTCTAAATTGACACACTTATATGACAGTAACTCCCACCCTCCAAAAAAAGTCCACATGACTACTGGCAGTCCATTGATCTTTTAATCTCACTACTGTCTCCATTTCTACTAAACCAGTTTCACTATTTAGCTTAAATAAAAATCCAGACTTCCTCTGGACCTAACCTTAAGACTAGGAACACCAAAGGAAGGGATTAATTCAAAGATTCAGCAACAATGCTGAAAGGGAATAGGAAATACCAACCTGTTCAGGTTCAGAGTAAAGCACAAAGCCAAGGGCTAGCACAGCTGTCCTCCTGACATCGTCGCTTACATCTGATACTGCAAAGTGCAGTAATTGACGAATGGCCTTGTTGTTTGCTGTTCCACTGTAAGCCAGTGCCAATGCATACATACCACCATAACGCAAAATTGGATCTTGATCACGAGTCATCTGCTCAATCAACGTGTCTGCCTCTTCTTCCCTGCCATACACTGTAAGAGCGATTCCAAGTGCCAACCCTCTGCACCATATTAAGAATTTTGGATGACCAGATGCAAAAATCTACAAGAATAGCAATAAACGGAAACCTGTTCAACTTCCAACTCAACTTTACCTAATGATTTTCTCATGCTGTGTTTCATGTGCATAAGCAAGCATTTCACTGGCTTTCTCACTTGCAGTTCCAACCATTAGCAAGCCCATACTAATACCTGCAGCTTCACCAGCCACAGCACTGTCAGTGTAAAGGACGTTCTTGACATCATCATAAATCTCTTCATCAGCAGTTCCTAAAGCTGCCAAACCAAGACCCAAGCATGCCCCATGCTGGATAACCTGCAACATATTAAACATTCAGATGCACTGTCTAGTTTATATCTAGACAACCAAGAATTGGACAGATTACACATTGAATTCTGCAATAAACACCTCAACATTCGTACTGCGGAGGCTGTCACGAAGAAATTGTTTGATACCCTCACCATGGTTGGCATGGATCAAACCAAGAGCATAAAGGGCACCACCTTCTGAGTATGGACTACCACCACCAGCAGCCCCACTCTGTGGCAAGTAAGGTGCCATCAGCGACCTCCCTTGCTGCAGGTGACCTCTGTGAATGACACCTAGCCCAGCAGTTGCACTGAATTTAGCCCAGTTTGTAGCTCTGCTCAGCCAGTCCTGCCATGCCACAGAATTTAATTACTATATACAGCCACTCACAATTCTATTCCCAGGTAAAGCAACATCAGATGAGTAAGGAATTAAATGACAATCTATAACCCACCAGATTCTCCCTGAGAAATGTATCCACAGTTGTTCCTGCATGCATAATAGCATTGGCATAGATTGTTGCACTGTGACAAACGCTATTCCTCATCTCAACTGATTGCTTTATTGTCTTCAGTATCAGAAGATCCGACCTATACGTACAAAGCACAAACATCTGAGTTTAAGCACCTTGTAAAGAAATGTCAAATTCAGAAAAAACTTCCAAAAAGCTGTTCTTATAGTTCCAAAAACAAGACCAACCGCCAAACCAGAACACTCGCAGGTTCAATGAACCCCAATCCCCAAAAGAAAAAGATAAAAAATCAAAAGATCCAGATCAACAATGCAGCTAACTGACCGGTCACCAGTTTTTTCATAATTTTCTTGGAACCAGCCGTTTCCTTGACTGGTTTGCTGTTCTCCATTTTTTTATTTAAATATTATTTATAAACTCTCTCCACAACTGGGTAGAACTACTATGGTTGTTCCTATGTTTCAAGCATTTTAAGAAGATGGCCTCACTTGTTGTGGCTATACAAAAACTGCAAAGTCAACTGAATTGATGTCTCCCCAGACAAAATCCCCTTGATCTTTGCCAGCCTTTCAGCATAAGTTGCTTCTTTAGGATCCATTTCATGTATGTCCTCATCGGGAGCCCGAGCTCCATCTGTCATTTGAACATCATCTGATGCATTTGTAAGATTTTCATCGCCAGCAGTAGCATTTCCGGTTTGAACAGAGTCTGGTTCACTTGATCCACGCTGCACAGCCACTGAAGGTTGTGATTTTGGACTGGAGAGGCGGTCCCTAACATTCAACAGAAAAGCCTGATGCTCATTCTCTACAAGATCAAATGCAATCTGAAAGGCCAGCAAAGCATCGTCCTGCAAAACCACATTTAATTGCATTGCTGTAATTTCTATTACCAGGAAAAAATTACAAATAAATAAAGATAGACGGAAGATATACCTTATTTTCAGATCGTAGAAGCTTTTCCAATATTCCTGCAACTTCTTCAGGTTTATCCAGGAACATTAGACATTGGCAAATACTCAAGTAATCAGGGGAAGGCAATTTTTGATATATATTAACAAGAAGCCGAAGAACCTGTCAGCGCAAACTGTACAGGATCAGAACAAAGCATATTGACAATAACCTTCATCAACTCCTTCGATGAGTATAATACAAGTTTTGGAAGATCCAACAAAATCTTAGAGAAAAACAAATGCTCATATTCAAGAAAGCATTCAGCAGGTCAAAAAGCTAAGAAGAAAGCTCTGCAAAATGGAAAGCTGATAATTTCTCAACTCTTGATTTATTCTACAATCAACCTCAAGTTTTTTTTTTTTTTTTTTCTTGCAACCATCCTACATTTTTTCTCAAGTCACAATGAGAGGTGAACTAGGTTCAACATTTCTAAAAACATTTATTTCGGAACCAGCATCTAAGTTTTAGACTCTAAGAAGCTAGCACTAATTAAAAATACTTCATCCACAATTAACTAAACTAACCTAGCAAACATTCTCTCACCAGAACAATTTCCATCTGAGCCATCAAAATACTGAAGTGCACTAGCTTCATCAAATTAATTATCCTTTAGCCTTTACTTGCAGTTGTTCCAACTATCCAGTTTATCACCGCAAGCAGCACATGTACTCTATTTCTTTTACTTTAACACCCAAATTGTGGATACCCAGAAACATGTTTAATTCTTGTGAAGAACAATGGAAAAACAATATGTATTTTGTCCAGCTGGATGTGTAGGCAAGGCCTGTGTCAAACGAATATCAACCGCATGGCCAAACTAGTGACTTTTTAATATGAGTCCAATAACAAAGACAGCCTCCTCATATAATTAATAGAACTCATACACGTACAGAAACCTCTTATCACATTATCTGAGATTGAAAGATATACACTAAGGATGAGGTCATGTTACCTCACGACGATATTCTCTGAGATTAACATAGGAATGGGAGATATTAATGCAATAAGAAAGCGATCCATGAACATTATCACTCCTAATAATTGCTTCCTCAAGTTTATCCAATCTCCGGCACTCAATAGCCGTCCCCATAGCTTGTTGATATTTCCCATCAGAGATGCACCTAAAAGAAGCAATAGTGAGTAAGCACGCAAACAGTCATACTGTTATGCAGTATATGAAAACAATAGACATGAACCACATACTTATCAAGCATTCTTTCAACAATGGCCTCCAATCTAGGATCCACCTTTTCTGCATCTTCACTTGATTCTGCTGCTTTAGATTTGAGACTTGCATATTCATCTATAGCTTTAGCTGTAGGGAAGGAGAATAACCCTGGTTACCACATAAATACACCTAGAACAATCGACAGCATACACATAGTTCAAGTCAAAATCCAGTTTCTTACCAAGAAGAGTATGAACATAATCAGAATCCTCCGACACATCAAACATTGGTCCAGCCCCTAGGGCATATGATAAGGAATCATTGAGCTCACCAAGGTAGTAAAAGACCTGCGGAAAAACCATGTGAACACAGATAAAGGAAAGATCAATGATAGTGAATTATGTAAGAAATTTTGAAGTAACATCTAAGCACATCATGGTTCACAATTTTCTGAACATTTATTAATATTTTTCTTCCCCAAATGTCCCAAAGTATGAGATAATACTGCTGTATTCATGGTGCTGGATGCAAGTTTACAACAGCCCAATGGTATCATTAACTATTTTTTGAACGTCACCTATTTCCTGTTAATGAAAAATGAATTTGGGATTCTAATGTGTCTATACATGAAATAAGGCACCATAGTAGCACGCATGCTTCAGAAAACAGCCTCTCCACGAAGCAGGGATAAGGCTGCGTACGTTATGAGTTAGAGTATAAGAATGCAAAGAGAACAAGAGAGGGGAAGGTTAGAGAAGGAATAGAAGAAGAAGAAACAATAGTAGAATGTTGTGTGCTAAAGAATCATCTCTACACACCTATATTACTTCGGTAATAAGATGTAAGGAATTACATACATCTCCCTAGGGAGGTAAAAGGTATAAAAGAGAAAATACAATATAAGACAAGAAGATAATAAACCAGTTACTAAAGTACCCTTATAATATAAACTCCAACATTATGACCCTCCCCAAACCCCACAATGGTGGGAGCCTTGTGCACTGGGTACACCCCTGCAGTAGCACACATAATTAAACCAAATATCGCACTGATAAGTTCACACCATTACAAGCTATGACAAAATGTCAGAGACTGGATGAATGAAGAAAAAGACATAATGACATCAAATAATCTCGTCAAAGCTTTAGATAAAGGGAATCGGCCATTGATATTATTATTTTATTTCTTCAGGCTGATGGAGAAGTTTATGTAACAAGGTAAAAGCCTTCACACAGTGCTGAAGGAAACAAATTAGGCTTGGGATTAAGTGGTCGGAATGAGGGCACAGACCTTGGTGCAATGGTAAGGTTGCTCCATTGCAACCTAGTGGTTGTGAGTTTGAGTCGGGGGTAAGGCTGCGTACATTATGACCCTCCCCAGACCCTGCAGTGGCGGAAGCATCATGCACAGATATGCCCCCTCCCCCCCCCCCCCCCCCCCTTTTAAGTGGTTGGAATCCAAGAGGCCCTAGTCTGGGCAACATCAGATCAAGCAGACCCCATCATCATCTAGCGAATAGAAACTATTCCATACAGCAAGCAACCAAATTAGACTATAATATACCACCTTGTAGGGGTGAAACAGGGTCGGGTTGACCCTAACTAGTCTTTTTAGTGGAATCACATTCCGATAAGTACGATTCAATTTCGATTTCAATTCCTAAAATGAATTGAAACCCGATTTTTTAATTAAAACCCTAAAATGAATTCCTCCATTAAACTATATTGAACGTGATATTTTATCATTCTTTCATGGAGATTTCATGTGCACCTATTTTTCCATGTGACCCTCCATCAAAAGTCAACATATTAAGACATAATCCAATCATTCACTGTTGTTAAAATTTCATCTTGATCTACAATAATGCTTAATTTCCAATATATAAGGACCAAGAAACTCAAGTACTGCAAGCCCCCATCTCTCCTCATTCCTTATTTCATGACTGTAGAGATGGGTTTTTCCTTTGGCTTTGTGCTCTCTTTTGGCTATGTTCTCTATCATATTCTTATTACACAAGAAACTGAATGACAACAACAAGAAACTCCCTTGGCTAGGAGAGACACCTGCATTCTACAAAGCACAATAATAAGTAGGGTTAGACTCAGGGCGGGTTAGGGTCGAGCTGGGTTTTCTAAGCCTCAACCCAGGCCCGGCCCAGCCCAACCCCACACAGGGTTGGGTCGAGTTGGGCCGGGCTGGCCCTCATAATCGGGTTAGACAGGGTTCGAGCTCAGGGCGGGTTAGGGCGGGTTCGGATCATTAGGGCTAAACTTACACCCCTACGGCCTTGTATGCATAATATCACTCATAACCCCTCCAATGCCAAAATCATCAGCAGCCAGTAAATTACTCAAGAGTGCCTCCAAAAGAAAGTTTAAGCCAATGATTACCCCAGTACAACCACAGGCCCATCTGTTCTAAAAATAGCCAGCCAATCACTAAAACTGAAACTCCCTTTATTTCCAAGCGAAAATCATCAAATGTAGAAGTTGTGCTCAGCCCAAGAAGACCTCAATAGTTGATTCAGCTATACCAACAACAAAAAACTCAGCCTTATCCAAACTTAATGTCAGCTTGATTCAATTATACCAATGTGACCCAAACATATTGGCAAACAACTGACCTGTCACAATCTATTAGTCCACTAATACCTTCCAACTCTGGATTACCCATGTAGCCTGTCACAACCCACCCAACAAAGGCCCACGGGCCGAGCTCACAACCGATGGACTTAGTTCATTGGGCTAGGTAAGTTTCTAGAACTTTCTACTAAAGCGTAGGAAGTCTAGATACTTGTAGAGAAGTCCTTTCTCTAGACCCTTCTACCATTGTGGGGGGCAGTGTAACTATGTAAGAGACTTCTAGAGAAACTTCTAGAAGCAAGGAAGGGTCTAAAGGTTGTTAGCACACAACTAAGAGAACCAGAGAATTCTAGAGTTTTCCACTAAGGAGGTGGGAAGTTTTTAGTCTCCTTGGCTAGAACATTCCTAACCATTGGATGAAGGACAAATGTAAGCATCTTAGGCATTCTTTGAGACCTTGGTTGCCTATAAATAGGAGTGGTCTCATTTGTTCAAGGCACCAAGCAAGTGAGCATCCAAGCATTGTACTAAAGCATTCCTAACCATTGGATGTAGGACAAGTGTAAGCATCTTAGGCATTCTTTGAGACCTTGGTTGCCTATAAATAGGAGGGGCTTCATTTGGCCAAGTCACCAAGCAAGTGAGCATCCAAGCATTGAACTCAAATCTCTCAAAGGTAATACAAGTTCTTTCACTCAAACTCTTTTATGATCACTTCTCTTCCCAACTCCCTTAAGGATTATAGAAAGGCTGACTTAGTGCTAGTGAGAGTACTAAGCGCTGATGCGGTTTTTTAAAAAGGTCTAAGGCCGTGACAATTGTGGCATCAGAGCTCTGGTTGCGAGGGACCAAGCTTGTGGGATAGGCGTTATGTCTAACGTTTCGAAAGTGCACGACATGGTAACAAGCGAGCAAAACCGTGGAAGGGAGATCAACCCCAACACAAGAAAGCAAAGAGGGAGCAAAGGCAAGTTCACTGATGTTGGTGCTGCTATGGAGCCTCGCTTAGCTCGGGTGGAGCTAGCAATGGCCGAGGTGAAGGAGCGCCTTGATGTTGTGGAGTAAAGTAGGTAAGAGCTTGAAGGCCGCGTGGTGGAGCTCAAGGAGGAGCTTGTTAGCCAGATGGGGGAGCTCGGAGTCCCTATTAGGTACTCTCAACACTATGGCACATAACCAAAAGGAGAAGTTTGCCACCTTCAAAGCTCAAGTGTGGGAGGCATTGGCTAAAATGGAAGATCGTATTGATGAAGTACATGAAAATTGGGCTGTGTAGGAGGGTAGTGACAGGGGGAGCCATTACCTCTCGTGATGTGCCCAGGGTGGAGGCACCAAAGCCTAAGCCATTTGGTGGGAAGAGAGACACAAGAAGCTGACAACTCCCTTTGGCATATTGAGAGATATTTTGAGGCGATGGCACTCGACGATGAAGCAACTAAGGTAAAGATTGCTACTCTTTACCTCACCGATACTGCGACTCTATGGTGGTGTAATAGGGATGCTGATATAGAAAGGGGCACATGCACTATAGATACTTGGAATAGTTTCAAGACCGAGTTAAAGAAGCAATTCTATCCCAAGAATGCTGCCTTCTTGACTATGAAGAGCCTCAAAAGACTAAAGCACACAAGTTCTATTTAGGATTATGTAAAGGAATTCTCTACCTTAATGCTTGAGGTCCGAAATATGACCGATGAAGAACTCCTATTCAACTTCATCGATGGCCTCCAAGGGTGGGCTGCACAAGAACAACAATGTTGAGGCATGCAGGACCATGCTTCAGCCATTGTAGTAGCGGAGTCATTAGTGGAGTTTAGGAGGGAAGATAGTTCCAAGACTAAGAAAGGCAATAATGGAAGAGGTGGGGGAGAAAAAGGGTCCAAGACCTACGCTACCAACGCAGGCACCAGCAAACCATCTTTAGGCAAAGAGGGTAGGCCCAAGCATTATAAGAAGGATAAGTTCATGCCTAAAGACAAGTGTTTCTTCTGTGATGGGCCACATTGGACTAGGGATTGCCCTAAGAGAAAAGGGCCCAATGCCTTACTCAAGGAGAAGAGTGGGGACGAAGCACATATGGGGTCCCTACAACAGCCAAGTTGTCATTAAGGCCAATACAGAGATCAAGGCCACAACCTCTCAAAAGGGGCAAATGTATGTGGAAGTGCACGTCAATGGCAAGCCCACTCGTGCAATGGTAGATACGGGTGCTACCCACAACTTTGTCTCAATGGAGGTGGCGAAGAGACTTGGACTTAGGGTGTCCAAGGAGGAAGGATTGCTCAAGGCTGCCAACTCCCAAGCTCATCCCGTACATGGTGTTGCTCGAGAGATCAAGATGAACATCAAGACATGGAAGGGCATTGTGCATCTGTAGATAGTGCCTGTAGACGATTTTCAATTGGTGCATGGCATGAATTTCCTTTGAAGAGTCAAGGCCATACCCATTCCATTCATCAGCATAGTGTGCATCATGGAGGAAAGAGCTCCATGCATGCGGTGCAAGCGACTAAGGACAGCCCAAAACTTCTTTCATACATGCAACTAGAGAAAGGAGTTAAGAAGGGAGAAATAACATACTTGGCTACACTATTGGGGTAGAAGGAAGATGGTCCTACTGAAGTGCTGCCCAAGTCGATTGAAAAGGTCCTTGAGGAGTTTGAAGACGTTATGCCACCTAAGCTGCCTAAGAGACTTCCACCTAAGAGGGAGGTGGATCATTGCCATCAAGTTGGAGTCCGGTGCCAAGCCACCAACAATGTCACCTCATAGAATGTCGCCACCAAAGTTGGAGGAGAAAAAGAAGCACTCAAGGAGTTACTTGATGCGGGATTTATTCGTCCTTCCAAAGCTCTCTATGGCACCTCGGTTCACTTTCAGTGAAAGCATGATGGATCACTTCGACTATGCATCAACTACCGGGCATTGAATAAGGTAACTCTCAAGAACAAATATCCCATTCCTTTGATAGCTGATCAATTTGATAGACTTCGTGAGGCAAAATACTTTACCAAGTTGGACTTGCAATCGAGATACTACCAAGTCCGCATTACCAAGGGAAATGAGCACAAGACAACGTGTGTGATGCATTATGGCTCTTATGAGTTATAGAACCCGGACCGCATCAAGTCGAAATCCTCTACTCCAATGGCGTTTCCCCCTGAATTTATTACTCTTCTTGAGGGGCTTAAGAAGAAATTTGATGATGGATTAAATGAATTTCTAGAACTTCGATCAGAATATCAGAAACTTCATTCAGACCTTCGATCAGATTTTTAAAAGCTTACCAAAAGTACCAAACGCTTTTGTCATAAGGTAAAGCATGATAACGACGAGTTAGTGGTGGAAGAGCCAATTGACACTAAATGTGGCGATCAATATGAACTAGATGGTCCGACATAGTTTTTAAGGCGATAAGGCGACGGAGGCATTTGAGGGTCTTTCGGGGTGCCTTAACGATAAGGCGGGCAAAAAATGTCGCCTTATCAACTAAAGTGTTCCTGTGTAATTTTTTTATAAAACCAATCTATTTGGCTCAAATCTTAGTTGAATCATATTACTCATATATTAAATAGATATTAAATGTTTATATTCATACCAATATAAGATATTCATCAAAAAAACAAATCAATAAAGTGAATAAACTAAGTTCATCTTCATCAATCATCAATCATCAATCATCATAACATATTAACATATAATATAAATATATAATTATGAAGCAAAATTATAAATATAAAGAAAAGAAGACATAAAAAATACAAGTATTTATTATACTTACCTCTATGATGCCAAAATGAGTGCCTAAGCCCTAAGGTCATCCACTATATTTCTACTTCTGTCAAAGAAGAATGAAGCTCACCGCTGCCGGAGCAAAATGGTCGCCTGGATCAGTGGTTCTTCCTTGTTCCTTGATTCTTTCTCAAAGCCCTTTCTTAAAACCCTTGATAAAATCCAAACCCTGTTTGTGAATCGTGTTTTTTTGTTTGTTTTGGTTATTTTTGGTGGAGTAAAGCTGATCCCATACATCTCAAGTGTTAACAAAACCATACACCTACCAATAAAAAATCTATATTTGGAATCTTTAACAAGTAATTTTAAAATGTATTTAAAAAAAAAACCCCATAAGGCGCCACTTCACGTAAGGCGGAGCACTGCCTTACCATCTCTAGACCGCATCAGCGCCTTAAAAACTATGTGGTCCGATCAAGGTTGCATATGAAGAACTGATTGATGGTCCGATTTTAGTTGTGAAACCCCACCATCAAATTCCAATCAAAGTCATCATTTGTTGATGACCATCAGGAGATTGTGACGGTTAATCATGAGACGCGTTGGATCCTCACCCCATCAAAGCTTTTGAACATGGATGTTGATCGAGTGGTCTTAATTCTCTCCTTATATAAAACTCGTGGACGAGTTTTCCTTAACATGGGGGGAGTTGATGCAAAATCAAGGCTGAACCGAGTTGACCAGTCTGGCAATGTCGACCGAAATGAACAGGGTCTGGTTGGATTTTCCTGTTTAATAGGATATAGGATTTTTTTTTATTTGGGAAGATATGTGATGTAGGGGGGTTCCTAGGTGACTAGGTCTCCTACAAGATTAACTAACTAGGTAGGGTTAACTCAAGGGACTTGGGTAGATAGAACAACAAAGAAACTCAGCAAACAAGATTAAGCATGCAAAATAAAATGAGACTAATAAACAAAATAGCAAAAAGCAATAATAATCTAGGCGGAAAAACACAAACTCTTACTTAAGCTTCAAGTGGGGACATGGGGAAGAGAACAAACGTCATACGAATGTTAGGTTTAACACAAATCAATCTAGACACCCAAATTAGATATGCAAACAATCAATGTCCTCTAGCAACCAACTAAAATAGAAAATCAGCAAGGGTTTTGGAGATATAACAGTGACGAAACGTCTTAAAACAATGGGTAAAAATAGGCATAAACAAATGGCTAAGGCTGGTTTCAATGTAATGGGCTACAACATATAATAGGGATTAATGGAGGTGGAGAGGGTTAAGTTTAATGATTTACCTTGCTGCTGTCCAGGTCTGAGGAGAAAAGAAGAGACCAAGGTCCTCCAAAATAAAGAGATGCAGTCCACTTTTGGTTGATGAAGAAAAATCCAGCCAGTTGTATAGAGATCCTTAGTATTGTCGATGTAGCTTGGTGAATGATGTTGGGGCTCTCAGCAACTCACGGACAGCAGGTACAGCCAGCAGCAATCCGTTCATTGAAAGGAGATCAGCAGCAGCCCAGGTGATGATCTATCCACGAAACAGGACCTTCAGTTGTGCAAACAGTGGCTGCAATAGTGCAGCAACAGCAGCAGAGAGTAAACAGCAGCAGAGATTAACGGCAACAGTGAGTAACGGCAGCAGTGAGTAACAGCAGCAGTGGCAGAGAAAAAAGAATGGAAAAAGAGAGGGAGGCAAGACAAGAGAGAAGAGAGAAGAGAGAACCGAGAGAACCGAGAGAACCGAGAGAATAAAGAGAGGAAAAAGGCGAGAAAGAGAGTGAGAAAGACGAGATTGAAAGAGAGAGAGAATCGTGAGAGGGGTGGGGGCTTTGCTCCTTGGCTGTTTTTCAATTCACATTTATTCCAAACAATGGCCAATGGCCTTACACTTAAATAGAATAAACTTCCAAAAATAAAAAAAAGATATTTAGAAACTCAATTGCTTGAAATAAAAAACTACCTAATAGACCAATAGAAAGAAGTCCTAGTTTCCTAATTATGTAAAACAATCAAATAACACTAGAATTAAAGTAAAGTACTACAATCAAATAAGATTTGGTGGGGTCCACAAGATCTGCTGAATGGGAGGACAAGGGGCGGTCGAACCCAGCGCTGGAAGGCTGGTTCGACTCCTCACTTTCCTTCTTCTTTCTTGTTTCTTCTCTTTCCTTCTTCTTTCTTGTTTAATCCTCCAACTACAAAGATGGATCTGGTTGAGTTCTTTTCTTCTTTCGACTGTACACCTTGATGTCCCCATCAATATGTAATCTTTTACTTTAGGCAATTTATTGACAAGTAGAAAGTCACCAATTTAAGTTTTATTTTGTTTCTAATCTCATTAGTTAAAACTTAGGAAGTAATTAGGAGATGTTATTTTTGTTTTAGATTTTAATTAGGCAAGTTTTAATTCCAGTTTACTATATAAAGGCATGTAACCCAAGTAATTGACTATGTTTTTGAAGAATGATTTCAGTGAATTGTCTTTGCCGGTTAGGTGCAAACAATGGTCGTGTGACCTCTCAGTCCCTCATGTGCTCTCTCTCTCTCTCTCTCTTCTTCTTCTTCTTCTTCTTCTTCTCCTCCTCTTAGTTCTCTTGCTCACCCTTGCGACTCTCTCTACTGTCGGTGCTTTGTTCTGGACAACCTAGCAGTCCCCTCTATTAGGTTCCCAACTCCTTCATCCCTCTTCTTTTCCCCTCATAGTTTAGGCGTTGAATCCTCAACCTCGGGGTGACCTGAATCTTGTGTTCCTTTCCCTTAGTTCCATCCCTGCTGTGAGATATCCATCTGGGTCCATATATGAACCTACAACAACCGCTGGTTCCTGTTTCAGTAGAGCTCTATTAGTCTTAAGACTATTGAATCAATTGATTTTGTTGCTGAAGTTCATAGGGTTGTGAGGCAGAAGCCATATCCTGAAGTTTCGAATCCATGGAGGTTGAATCAAGTGAATTCTTCTCTCAAAATTAAATCTGGTTCTTTCGCCTCTTGTGTTGGCTGTCTAGTGGTTGAAGACAACCCCCAAAAGAATCGTGGGTTTGTTTAACCCATAATCCTGTTCAGCATGACCATACAAAGCATGTAGAGATCGACTGTCATTTCATCAAGGAAATGCTGAAGCAAGGCACTATCTGTAATCCATTTGTATCTTCTGATGCTCAGTTAGCTGATATATTCACCAAGAATCTCAGTAGTAAGTTGTTCAGTCCTATTGTTTGCAAGTTGGGCACGTTTGATATATATGCGCCAACTTGAGTGGGGGTGCTGTAATAGTCCAACCAGACAGGTCCTTAAGTCCATTAAGGTTTTATGCGTCCTTGTACTATTCTAGAATATTCTTTTTTCCATTCTAAATAAAGAGGGGCTAATCTCTATGAGACATAAGCGCAATTCCCCAAATCGACACTTAGACTAGGAAACCAACAACTAACTCCTCCTAACTCCAACTAACAATTAAAGACATAAAGCAATAGAGGAAACCACGATAGGGACACTCCCCCTATTGTGGTACATCTCTTAAAATTGAGAATTGAGAAGTATAACTAGAGATGTTGAATCCGTAGGAAGACATAACAGTTTTTTTTTTTTTTTTTTTGGGGGGAGAGGAATGGAACTCAAAATTACAAGATGGTAGTAAAATTAAGACAAGAAGCTTGTACCAAAATCTGCAATTGTTACCCTATATCCCAGGAAATGTTAACTCAAAAGCCTCAAGATACAAATCCAACAAATGTATTTAAAATATTCACAATTAAGCGCCTTGCTTCCTAAGCAATTTAAGTTGACATTATTTCATTTGATTTGAAAATAAATAACAAAAGTGCTCCCAAATAGATGACACTGCCTCCTTCATTGGTCATGACTCATGACTCATGAGTACATATTGAATTTGTTTTCATCAAGATCTTATATTGATAATTAAAGTCTAAACTTGCATTGAAGCACTTCATTAAATATGGACAGTTAAACAGAAGACAGAAAAACATGAGGAATGATCTAACGATTCTGAAAAAAAGAACGGAAAAATCAGAAGCTCGCAGTGTACCTTAGAAACAAGCAATGCAGCCAGCGGTCTTTGCGTAAATTCTTCATCCTCGTACAGACTTTCACTGCACATAAAACAGAATTAGTAACTCAGCCTTCTCTTCTTAAGAATAAAATCAACCACGCTTAAAAATTTAGAATGCCATAACTAATGAAAACACATAAGCTAAACTAGACCATTAGTAATTGGCTTTGGCTTGTATATTACATAAAACAGTATGTTATCAATAAATTTACTACTGCTTACTAAGTTAAACCAAAGGCAAAACATTCCCTCAGACTGCCATTCTATTGTTCACGTCAAGATATATAAAGGCCTATGCAAACCAAAATACTACAAAAGCAAAATAATTCATCATCACGCAACATAGTTGATGTGTACAATCAAGAAGACCAATTGGGAAGAGGCATCGGTTAAGGACCCATTACCCAACCATGGAACAACAGCACCACATCCCCCACACAATGCAATGGGCAAATGAGCCCACTGCAGGGCTGCCGTTAGGCTGCCAGGGATGAATCAAAAAAGAAAGATTTATTGGTTCTACCTCATATTTTTTTTAAAACGAGAATGAATCTTTTTATCAAAGAATCAGAAAAAAAAAGGGCCCGTATCTCCTGCAGTAATGATTTGGAAGAGGTGCACGGGAGCGGTTGGACACCACGAAGGTTGTCATTTGAGAAAGTCTTCCGTAAGTGTTGGAGGACCTTTTCAAGAAGCCCATCTCTTGCCTTTAGCCTATCCAGCCAACCTTGCAGAGGACGCCTTGATGGAGGACTCATTACCTGGAATCTTGAATGTTTAGCGAATCGATCTTAATTGGTATGACCGCTCAAGGCTTATTTCACTACTCCTCTTTCTGGTGGTTTTTGTTACCAGTAAGCAAAAAGTTTGAAACCTTGAGCCCAGCTTTTTCAAACCAAAAAGTGTGACTTCAACCAACTTTGCTAAGAGCAGAGAGAGAGAGAAGGGAAAGACAGAAGACAAAAAGCAATCCTTGCAACCAGCCAACCCGCAAAGTTGAACACAACACTGACTTCGGCCAGGTTCTTCCATCAATCTCTATGCCCTTGCACAACACTCCTTGTTCCGTAAACCGGTCGCTTGAAAAGGTTGATCGGATCGGACCCCAAACATGAGAGATCCCAGCCCGGAAGGAATGAATGGTTCCCTGGTGCTTCACGAGACAAACCACAACACAACAAGGTAAGATTGTGTTGGTTGAAATTTTTACTTGGAACATAAACTTCCCAACCAATATAGAAATCTGGGCATATATAATTGTATCTGCTAAGTTGACAAAAAAATCAATATAATTTGGATGTGGAAAAACATTAATCACTACCAACTCTCCTCCTCAGTTCCCCAGGACTTGTTCCTACCAAGCATAGATTTTTCAAATTGAAATACAAAATCCTTTGAGCTGAATGATATACTTCAAGCCGATCCATGGTTCTAAATCTCCTCGAAATTTCCCAACTTCAGTATGGCCTAAGATGAAACAAGGAGTCGGCACCAAAATGTTGCTGGTTTCGACAGAATTTTCCAATTTTTGCATGATTCGATTAACTGGTCCAACTCATCCTTATATAAGTGACATGCGATGGAAACATACATCTTTTCCCATATCTAGACATAATCTCTCAAGTTTCATGGGTTTCGACCCAGAAAGGAGTAATTTGGCCACAAAACACCATTTTTTGCTCAAGTTTTTGCAATCTTCTTCTACCATCTTGCAATATCAACCACGATTAATCTAGGGAGGACTTGAGCTTCAAGGTGAACCCACTTTTCCCAAAACCTTTTTTTTTTTTCAACATAGTAAATTCCTTTCAAAGCAACCATGTGTGTCACCTCCACATCTTCACAGTCTCAATGAGCCATTCCTTAGCGTAGGATACCTACAACATGCTGATGATGGGGCTTATAGGTGTGCAGTGATGCACTTTCTGAGCAATTGGGCCCAAAACATGTCATGGGATTCATATGTGTTGCATTCAGAGGAGCGGCTAGGACATCTGCAGTGGTATGCATCTCGTAGATTGGACCCACCTAAAAAACTCCTGGTATTGAGTGTTGAGTGTTGTATGACTAATTCACTATCTAAGCAAATGTTTTGATTGTTTTAATAGCTCATTTACATTTTTAGTATCTAAGTTATACATAGAATTAGTGTTTATAACAAATTAACAAGGCTAGTGTACAACATCATTCAGCATACACTAGAAAACTAACACCACAAGTAACATTTTGGGTTGTTCTTTTAATGAAAATAGTTCATGGATTAGCTTTAAACAAGGTTTAAAGAGTATGATGTAAATAAAAAATCAGGCTAAAAAAACATTTCCTGGGGGGTCGAAACCAAGGTTTCCACAGCCCAGAAAAAATTACCTAGTTTCCCCGAAATTTCGTAGGTTTGACCCATATTTTGGTTTCGACCAAGGTTGTAACTCGAGATTTAGAACCTTGGGCAGATCTTAGAATAAGCATATTTTCATGGAACTAACTGATTGAGAAATCCACCCTCATCACACTTACATATAGGCCTGGTGGAATCAAAAACCCTCCATTAAGTGCATATATAAGCCAAAAGGTAACAACAGTCATAGGCCACCATCTACTCAATACTGGTAGGATGTGTCCTTACTCAAAACATCAAACAGGTTTTTGATCATATAAGGAATTGAAATCAAGACACAACATCCGTCCAGCAAGTTTAGCTAAACACAAACTGAAGAAAAAAACAAGCCAAGGATAAACAAGGACACCATCACGTCCAAACATTTATCCATTTAAATCTTTAATTAATAACAAAGACTGGGTGTGCTGCCCACTCCAAGATTACCAAGGACCTAGTGTACACTCTTAACAATTTCAAAGAAGTCCTGGCATCAAGAAATGCCTAACAGATGTGCATTATATTCCTCTAAAATCGAGGGAAAAAAATATCTTGAAGAATTCAACATAGTTTAAGCAACAGGTAGAAATGGGTTCTGATTTTGTACAGAGTGACACAGTCTTCAATAGCAGAAAATGATAGGCCAACCAGACCACATAGAAGATGGTCAACTCTATCCGGAAACATAAACATCTAACAAGCAAGAGAGTAAGATTAGTAGGAGCTTCATAAGTCACAAAGCAATATCGCATAATCTTCAGTAAGAATAGACACAAATAAAACAATAATAATCTTTAATTACCTGGAAGACCCTAAAACAATCCCAACAAGTCATTTAATTCTAGGAAAAACAAAACATTAACATTCTTTGCTCTCTCATTCTTCACAATCCCAAAACGCCCGATTAAAATTTCTATTAAAAAAAAAAGAGCAATTTTTCCCTGCACGAGGAGATCCAGAAGGAACTAGACTCGAATCCTACTTCAATAAAATTAACAAAAACAGGGAAATCAGAACATACATGATGGGTACGCTGGTTGAAATCTCCGGCCAGAAGTAATCAACAAATGTGTTGAGATTGGAAAGAGCGTGAAGCTTCAACAAAGGGTGAGGCTCGTTCAGCATCGCCAAGAGCCCACTTGCAGAACTCACCATCGTCGCCATGATAACGCAAACTCGAACAGCCTTCCTCCCTCTTCCACTTCACCTCCACCTTCTTTTTAGGGTTTCGTCTCTGTTATTCTTAAGATTATATTTGTAAATTAATAGTAATAATACTATTATTTAGATTGAAATGAAGAAATCCAATGATGATTAAAACCTATAACACCTTTAGTTTTCCTCAATTTTTCAACCTCTTTCGTCTCTGAAGCCGAAGAAGAGGAAATCTACGCGAGAGAGAGAGAGAGAGTAGCAGTAAGACTTTTAAACTACCACTGAATAGAGGAGGACGTAAAGAGGATACTTCAAGACTTGGGTTTTCTTGTAGATCCAGCGACCCCACTTAGTTGCCTTCTCTGTGCACTGCGATACATTATAATATTTCCCTTATGGGTGGGACCTTAGTTTACAAGTTCCAATCCAACGATGTTAGATTAAAATGTTGAGAACATCCAGAAATTGGTAAAGTGTGCTGCGACCCATAGAATAGCAACTCATGCTGGGTTGGACCCTTTCAGTCAACAACAATAGCCCAACCCAGCCCATACCTTCAAGTAGTCAGCCCAAACCACATCAGAAAAGCCAACATTTTAATAATAGGGGCAAATCTACCATGAACTTCATTTTTTATCCTTTGAAAAAACCAAAATGCCACCTCCCCTTCTCCCTTGTAATTTTAAAATCCTTGTCAACCCTTCTATCCAGGTAGAACCCATCTTCATACCGAAAGAAAAGTAAAACCCATCTTTTTTACCAGCTGCCCTCGTCACCTATCATCTCTATCCTCATCATCCTTCTCCCTCTCACATCCCCTCTGTGCCAGTCCCACCCCCACACTCCTCTTGTAGCCCCTCTTACAGCTCCCCCCATGCCCCATCACACACACGAGAGAGAGAGAGAGAGAGAGTGGAGATGTAAACATATTGGATATGGATTAAATACGAATCAGATGTGATCGGATTCAAATATTCATTGATTGGACATAGATAGCACTAAATGGATACAAATGTGAATTAAATTCAGATTTTTGACCATCCATTTACATCTCTAACTTGTGTAACCCATATTTTTAATTGTTTTAGTTATTTTCTTCATTAGCTACTTAACCTTATTTTTTTTGTAGTAATTGAATATCTATCAAATCGAATAACTTAATTCTGAATTATTTGAATTCAGATATCCTTTAATTGGATATGA
>NW_024868177.1:95221-103915 GCF_013358625.1 Macadamia integrifolia
CAATAAAAAATCTATATTTGGAATCTTTAACAAGTAATTTTAAAATGTATTTAAAAAAAAAAAAATTAACTTATAATGTTACAACAGCAGCCAACACAGTCACAGAAAGAAAAAAAAAATAAAAAAATATACGCAGAAGGAACAAGCAGGGAGAAGAAAGAAGAAGAAAGAAAGAAAAAAAAAATAACTTACAAAGAGCTATCGAAGTGAAGTTTGTCGAAGGAGATGCTGCCGGCGAAGGAGATGACGCCGAAGTCTGTCGAAGGTGTCGCCGGATGTCACCGAAGGCTCGCCGAAGGTTGTCGAAGGCCGTCGAAGGAGAAGGAGATGCCGCCGATGGCTGTCGAAGTCTGTTGAAGGCTCACCGAAGGCTGTCGAAGTCTGTCGAAGGCTCGCCGAAGGCTGTCGAAGAAGATGGAGATGCCGCCGGATGTCGCCGGTTCTCGCCGAAGTCTGTCGGAGGAGAAGAGAAGTCGCCGGAGGATGATCGTCGCCTCGTCGGACGTTGGGGCTTGGGGTTTTGAGTTTTGGAGGCAAATGACTCAGAGAGAATGAGAGAGAGAGAGAGAATGAGAGAGGCACGCGGTTTTCAACTTTTGATTGGGTTTTTTTTTTTTTTTTTTTTTTTTATGGAAAGGTTTTTTAGTTTTTATATGATTTTTGATCCAATGCATCACATGTGCATCAGATTTTATACACGTCCCAATAATAATATGTAATTTAGAATCTTTAGAAAAACAAATTTTATTTTTATTTTTAAATAGCCAGTACAAAAGGCGGTCGCCTTGTACACTAAGGCGCTATAAGGCGTCGAAGGCGACGCCTTGCAGCGCTTTAGTGTAAAAGGCGACCGCCTTTTGCGCTACTCCTGAGTCGGCTGATTGCCTTACCTCTACTGGACCGCACCAGCGCCTAGGCGCTGGTAAGGCGTCGCCTTACCAGCGCCTTAAAAACTATGGGTGGTAATGAGGTGGGGGGAAGTGGTTGGCTTGGCTCAGAAGTCTCATCAATGTTGAAAGGGAAGTCTTCAAGGTCATCAGGATAGAAAGGGGTAAAGGTAGAGGTACCATGGTATGGGACTAGGTCTTTAACATTGAAAATATTGCTGATCTCCAGGCAGATAAAAAACATACACATTGGCACTATCTTCTTAAGTACCTTGAACGGACCTGTGCTACGAGCATATAGCTTGCTCGCTTTTCCCCTAACAAACCGTTGCGGCTTGATTCTTACCATCACCATATCGCCATCTTGAAACTCTTGTAGCCTTCTATGCACATCTGCCTTCGATTTGTATTGCTCATTGCTCAGTGCTATCTGTCTCCTTATACCTGCATGCAAATCATGTATATGCTGAGCAAAAGATTCGGCTGACTGGGAGGTCCTAGAACTAGACACGATTGGGATAAGGTCTATAGGTGCCCGAGGCTGGTATCCTGAACAGATCTCAAAGGGGGACAGACCAGTGGTACGGTTCTTAGAACTATTATATGCAAACTCGGCCTAGCTAAGGACTTGATCCCAACTGGCAAGGTGTTCTCCTATGAGGCAACGCAATAAATTCCCTAAGCTCCTATTGACATCCTCGGTTTGGCCATCGGTCTGAGGGTGGAAAGCTGAGGAGAAACGGAGTTTCGTGCCCATCATCCGCCACAAGGTCCTCCAAAAATGACTAATGAACTTAACATCCCTATCGGACACTATGGTGAGGGGCAACCCATGGTACTTGACAACCTCATTAAAGAAAAGTCTGGCTACTATGGATGCATCGGAGGTCTTAGAGCATGGGATGAAACGGGCCATCTTCGAGAAGCGCCACAACCATATAAACAGAATCATGGCCTCTCGAAGTTCTTGGTAGACCAAGCACGAAGTCCATGCTAAGGTCCTGCAAAGGGGAATGGGGAACGGGTAGGGGAGTGTATAATCCCGTGTTTTGCTTTTGTTGTTTGGCGGTCTGGCACGTCCTACACTGACTCACAACTCTAGCAACATCCCTCTTCAGTCCTGGCCAAAAGAATCGGTCCTCAACGAGAGTGATGGTCTTATCTCGACCGAAATGGCCAGCGACTCCCCCAGCATGTAATTCCCAGATCAGAAAATCTCGGAGTGAAGTCCTGGGAATGCACAACTTGCTTCCTTTAAAAAGAAAGCCCTCCCTAAGTAGGTAATCCGAGCGGTTGACTGGGTTGCCTTCACTTAAGGAAGTGAACGGCTCACTAAAATCAGGACAGGTGGGGTATTGGTCCTTGACTTGCTCGAACCCTACAACCTCTACACTCATTGCCTGGAGTAGCACACTAGCCCGACTCCTAGCATTAGTGCGACTGAGGAACATATTCACCCGGCTCAATGCATCTGTAGCAGTATTCTCGACACCAGGTCTGTGCTTGAGTACAAAAGTGTACTCTTGGAGAAACTCAACCCACTTGGCATGCCTCTGATTGAGTTTCTTTTGGGCACTCAGGTATCTCAAAGCTTGGTGGTCAGAGAATAGTACGAATTCTTGAGGTAAAAGGTAATGTCGCCAATAGCGCAGTGATTGGACAACCGCATAGAATTCTTTGTCGTATGTGGAATATCGTTGCCTAGCTTCATTAAGCTTCTCACTAAAATAGGCAATAGGGTGGCCCTCTTGTCCGAGGACACCACCCATCCCAATACCAGATGCATCACAATTCACTTCGAAGACCTTAGAGAAATCTGGGAGGCACAGGACTGGAGCTTCAGTCATAAGCTTTTTAATCTCATCAAAGGCCTTCGTAGCATTCTTAGTCCATTGAAACACCTTCTTTTTCATGCAATTGGTGATAGGAGACATAATGGAACTAAACCGGTAGATGAATCTTCTGTAGAAAGTGGCTAAACCATGCAAGCTTCGTACCTCATGAATGTTAGTTGGCTCAGGCCACTCTACAATCACTCTCACTTTCTCAGGGTCAGCAGATACTCCCTGAGCTGACACAACGAATCCCAGGAAGATGACTTGATCACTCATGAAGGTGCACTTCTTGAGGTTGACAAAGAGTTTCTCTTGTAAGAGCACATGTAAAACCTTCTGTAAGTGATCCAAGTGGGAAGACGGGGTCTTACTATAGATGAGGATGTCATCAAAATAAACCACAAGGAATTTGCCAATGAATGGTTGAAGCACTTGATTCATTATCCTCATGAAGGTGCTAGGTGCATTTGACAAGCCAAAAGGCATGACTAACCACTCAAAGAGGCCATCCTTCGTCTTGAAGGTTATCTTCCACTCATCTCCAGGCCTAACCCTAATCTGGTGGTACCCGCTCTTGAGATCAATCTTTGAAAAGATCGAAGAGTTGGCCATCATATCCAACATGTCATCAAGCCTAGGGATAGGGAACCTATACTTGATGGTGATCTTATTGATGGCCCTACTATCAACACACATACGCCAGGTGCCATCTTTCTTTGGCGTGAGCAAGGCAAGTACAACACACGGGCTAAGGCTTTCCCTAATGAATCCCTTCTGCAACAGCTCATCCACTTGCCATTTGAGTTCGGCGTGTTCTTTGGGATTCATTCGGTAATGGGGTAAGTTCGGGAGAGAGGATCCTGGAACTAAGTCAATAGCGTGCTGGATGTCACGCATCGGCAGTAACTCATCAGGTAGTTCCTTAGGGAATAGCCTATCGAATTTCCTCAACAAGGGTTGCACTTCTTTAGGAGCCTCAGTGAATAAGCGTGACCTATCAGTATTACTCTGTACGACAACTAGAGCATAAATCACCCCTGACTCGTGACACTCTCCTTCAAATTGTTTTTGATTTAAAATGTTGAGTGTTTTGGTGGGAGCGTGTTTGGATGTACTTCCCTTGTGTTCCAGAACCCTAACTTCCCTAGGGGTACTGGGGGTCAGTCTGATCTTCTTCCCTTTGAACTCAAAGACATAGGTGTTAGACTTCCCGTAATTGGTGACATCCCGGTCATATAACCAGGGTCTACCTAGAATGATGTGGGCAACATCCATCTCTAGGACATCACACCACACTCGATCCTCATATCCTGCAAAGTGTAGGGGAACTAAACACCTCAGATTAACGGGAATGGTGGACTGATCAACCCAGGCAACCTTGTAAGGCTTGGGGTGGGGTTCAGGTTTGAGGCCCATTCGAGCAACAACGCTCTTGGCGACCACATTCATGCAACTCCCGCTGTCTATGGCGACGCGGCAATTCTTGCCCTGATGACACGTGTAAGTGATGAAAATATTAGTTCGTCGCCAATCATCACTACTCTTAGGTTGTGAGACCATGCAACGCACAATGCCGAGCTTGAGGTCACTGGCCTCCTCAGTGTCCTCATCAGATATGGTCTCATCTGGTCTATGGTCATCATACTCATGGTCCTGAAAACCCTCTTGGTCACTTTCTTCAGAGGTCTGCTCTCCTACATAAAGATTCCTATTGGGACACTCTGGAGAAGTGACCAAACCCACGACACTTGAAGCACTGTTATTGCCCACTACTCTTGGGTGCTTCTCCCAAAATTCCTTTACCCTTGTTGTCAAATTGACGCTGTGGTGCAGCAGGGGGTTTTGGGAATCCAGTTGAGCCTTAGGGTGGTTTTCTAAATTGGGACTCCCCAGCTTGGAAGCTCTTCCTCTGAGAATAAGTTCTCATGGAGGATTCCACCTCAAGGGCTATCCTGAAGGCCTGTGGAACGTCTCGCACCAGGTGGGGTGCCATACGAGACTGAATTTCGGAGTTGAGCCCGGTAAGGAATCTGGATAGTGTCTGCTCAACATCCTCCTGAATACGGCTTCTAATTTTCAAATCATTGAACTTGCTCATGTATTCGGTCACAGTCAACTTCCCTTGCCTCAGGGTATTCATTTCATTCAACAACTGGAGCCTATAAGTGATGGGCAAAAATTCTCTCTTGAGCCGCTCTTGCATTTCTACCCAGGTGGTGATTGGCTCAAGTCCTAGGTGGTCCTCCTGGTACTCTAGGTCTGTCCAAAAGTCTTGGGCAGCTCCAATAAGCTTGAACTTAGCAAATCGGTAGCAGACTTCCTCTGGCTTATCATAGAAATCGAAGTACCTATCCATCTGCTTGATCCAATCCAGAAGGATCCTGGCATCAATCTGACCATCGTAGGTAGGGGCATCTACCTTAATCATCCATCTGACATCAAAGCCCCTATCATGATGCTCATAACCCTCATCATCTCCTTATTGGGGTTAGCGTCTTGGCAGTGGGCCTCGACCCCTACCCTGATCCCTACCACGCCTTAGGCCTTAGAAGTTATCCCCTATCTGGTCATAACCATCAGTCTGGTTATTTTTGTTTACTTCCTCAGGGTTAGGGCCCCTACCCCTAGGTCCAGTGCCAGTTGTGTTACGGCCTTGCCGTCTATCAGGGTTTTGGGCACTTGTCTCGAGGGCAGCCAACTTATCGGTAAGGGCTTGGAGATGGGCAGCTTGTGTTTCCTGTATGCCTTGGACGGCTTTCATGAATTCAGCCAGTTGCTCAGATTGGGTGGAGGTGCTAGGAGGGTCAGACATATCCTGGTATACTCTACCACTACGAGTGGACATAAGGAGATGGGCGGCCAATGGTACGGTTGCCACCAAAGACTCAAGGTCTACTCTGAGTCTCCAATTGAGACAGGTAGTTAGCCCTCTCAATCTTGAGGTCAAAAATCTCCCTCTCAAGTATATGCTTTTGGAGGGAATAGCGTCCAATGCTATTTGGTCCCGCCAACTTAAGAAAGAAAAGGGTGTCCTCTAATCTATGGTATCGCTCTCTTAGCTCAGACTCGACCATGGACAGATGGTGACGGAGACTAGACCTCAAAAGGTAAGACATGTAAACAAGGGACAGCAGTACCTAATTACCCTAAACCTAGACAAAACCATGCTCTGATACCAAGATGATGTAGGGAGTTCCTAGGTGACTAGGTTTCCTACAAGATTAACTAACTAGGTAGGGTTAACTCAAGGGACTTGGGTAGATAGGACAAAAAGAAACTCAGCAAACAAGATTAAGCATACAAAATAGAATGAGACTAATAAACAAAGTAGCAAAAAGCTATAATAATCTAGGCAGAAAAACACATAAACTCTTACTTAAGCTTCAAGTGGGGACATGGGGAAGGGAACAAACGTCATACGAATGTTAGGTTCAGCACAAATCAATCCAGATACCAAATAAGATATGTAAACAATCAATGTCCTCTAGCAGCCAACTAAAATAGAAAATCAGCAAGTGTTTTTGGAGATATAACAGTGACGAAACGGCTTAAAACAATGGGTAAAAATAGGCATAAACAAAGGGCTAAGGCTGGTTTCAATGTTAATGGGCTACAACATATAATAGGGATTAATGGAGGTGGAGAGGGTTAAGTTTAATGATTTACCTTGCTGCTGTCCAGGTCTGAGGAGAAAAGAAGAGACCAAGGTCCTCTAAAATAAAGAGATGCAGTCCACTTTTGGTTGATGAAGAAAAATCCAGCCGATTGTATAGAGATCCTTAGTATTGTCGATGTAGCTTGGTGAATGATGTTGGGGCTCTCAGCAACTCACGGACAGCAGGTACAACCAGCAGTAATCCGTTCATTGAAAGGAGATCAGCAGCAGCCCAGGTGATGATCTATCCACGAAACAGGACCTTCAGTTGTGCAAACAGTGGCTGCAATAGTGCAGCAACAGCAGCAGAGAGTAAACAGCAGCAGAGATTAACGGCAGCAGTGAGTAACGGCAGCAGTGAGCAACGGCAGCAGTGGCAGAGAAAAAAGAATGGAAAAAGAGAGGGAGGCAAGACAAGAGAGAAGAGAGAAGAGAGAAGAGAGAACCGAGAGAACCGAGAGAATAAAGAGAGAAAAAAGGCGAGAAAGAGGAGATTGAAAGAGAGAGAATCGTGAGAGGGGTGGGGGCTTTGCTCCTTGGCTGTTTTTCAATTCACATTTATTCCAAACAATGGCCAATGGCCTTACACTTAAATAGAATAAACTTCCAAAAATAAAAAAAATATATTTAGAAACTCAATTGCTTGAAATAAAAAACTACCTAATAGACCAATAGAAAGAAGTCCTAGTTTCCTAATTATGTAAAACAATCAAATAACACTAGAATTAAAGCAAAGTACTACAATCAAATAAGATTTAGTGGGGTCCACAAGATCTACTGAATGGGAGGACAAGGGGGGGTCGAACCCAGCGCTGGAAGGCTGGTTCGACTCCTCACTTTCCTTCTTCTTTCTTGTTTCTTCTCTTTCCTTCTTCTTTCTTGTTTCTTCTCTTTCCTTCTTCTTTCTTGTTTAATCCTCCAACTACAAAGATGGATCTGGTTGAGTTTTCTTCTTCTTTCGATTGTACACCTTGATGTCCCCATCAATATGTAATCTTTTACTTTAGGCAATTTATTGACAAGTAGGAAGTCACCAATTTAAGTTTTATTTTGTTTCTAATCTCATTAGTTAAAACTTAGGAAGTAATTAGGAGATGTTATTTTTGTTTTAGATTTTAATTAGGCAAGTTTTAATTCCAGTTTACTATATAAAGGCATGTAACCCAAGTAATTGACTATGTTTTTGAAGAATGATTTCAGTGAATTGTCTTTGCCGGTTAGGTGCAAACAATGGTCGTGTGACCTCTCAGTCCCTCATGTGCTCTCTCTCTCTCTTCTTCTTCTTCTTCTTCTTCTTCTTCTTCTTCTTCTTCTTCTTCTTCTTCTTCTCCTCCTCCTCTTAGTTCTCTTGCTCACCCTTGCGACTCTCTCTACTGTCGGTGCTTTGTTCTGGACAACCTAGCAGTCCCCTCTACTAGGTTCCCAACTCCTTCATCCCTCTTCTTTTCCCCTCATAGTTTGGGCGTTGAATCCTCAACCTCGGGGTGACCTGAATCTTGCGTTCCTTTCCCTTAGTTCCATCCCTGCTGTGAGATATCCATCTGGGTCCATATATGAACCTACAACAACCACTGGTTCCTGTTTCAGTAGAGCTCTATTAGTCTTAAAACTATTGAATCAATTGATTTTGTTGCTGAAGTTCATAGGGTTGTGGGGCAGAAGCCATATCCTGAAGTTTCGAATCCATGGAGGTTGAATCAAGTGAATTCTTCTCTCAAAATTAAATCTGGTTCTTTCGCCTCTTGTGTTGGCTGTCTAGTGGTTGAAGACAACCCCCAAAAGAATCGTGGGTTTGTTTAACCCATAATCCTGTTCAGCATGACCATACAAAGCATGTAGAGATCGACTGTCATTTCATCAAGGAAATGCTGAAGCAAGGCACTATCTGTAATCCATTTGTATCTTCTGATGCTCAGTTAGCTGATATATTCACCAAGAATCTCAGTAGTAAGTTGTTCAGTCCTATTGTTTGCAAGTTGGGCACGTTTGATATATATGCGCCAACTTGAGGGGGGGTGCTGTAATAGTCCAACCAGACAGGTCCTTAAGTCCATTAGGGTTTTATGCGTCCTTGTACTATTCTAGAATATTCTTTTTTTCCATTCTAAATAAAGAGGGGCTAATCTCTATGAGACATAAGCTCAATTCCCCAAATCGACACTTAGACTAGGAAACCAACAACTAACTCCTCCTAACTCCAACTAACAATTAAAGACATAAAGCAATAGAGGAAACCACGATAGGGACACTCCCTCTACAAGTATTCAGTACTCAAGTAATTAGATATTATTCATCAAAAAAAAAAAAGTAATTAGAT
>NW_024868177.1:103935-111209 GCF_013358625.1 Macadamia integrifolia
GGGTGAGGCTCGTTCAGCATCGCCAAGAGCCCACTTGCAGAACTCACCATCGTCGCCATGATAACGCAAACTCGAACAGCCTTCCTCCCTCTTCCACTTCACCTCCACCTTCTTTTTAGGGTTTCGTCTCTGTTATTCTTAAGATTATATTTGTAAATTAATAGTAATAATACTATTATTTAGATTGAAATGAAGAAATCCAATGATGATTAAAACCTAAAACACCTTTAGTTTTCCTCAATTTTTCAACCTCTTTGGTCTCTGAAGCCGAAGAAGAGGAAATCTACGAGAGAGAGAGAGAGAGAGAGAGAGAGAGAGAGAGTAGCAGTAAGAATTTTAAACTACCACTGAATTGAAGAGGACGAAAAGAGGATACTTCAAGATTTGGGTTTTCTTGTAGATCCAGCAACCCCACTTAGTCGCCTTCTCTGTGCACTGCGATACATTCTAATATTTCCCTTATGGGTGGGACCTTAGTTTACTAGTTCCAATCCAACGACGTTAGATTAACATGTTGAGAACATCCAGAAATTGGTAAAGTGTGCTGCGACCCATAGAATAGCAACTCATGCTGGGTTGGAACCTTTCAGTCAACAATAATAGCCCAACCCAGCCCATACCTTCAAGTAGTCAGCCCAAAACACATCAGAAAAGCCAACATTTTAATAGTAGGGGCAAATCTACCTTGAACTTCATTTTTTATCCTTTGAAAAAACCAAAATGCCACCTCTCCTTCTCCCTAGTAATTTTAAAATCCTTGTTAACCCTTCTATCCAGGTAAAACCCATTTCATACCAAAAAAACGAGGTAAAACCCATCTTTTTTACCAGCTGCCCTCGTCACCTATCATCTCTATCCTCATCCTCCTTCTCCCTCTCACATCCCCTCTGTGCCAGTCCCGCCCCCACACTCCTCTTGTAGCCCCTCTTACAGCTCCCCCCATGCCCCATCACACACAAGAGAGAGAGAGAGAGAGAGAGTCACGAGTGGAGATGTAAACATATTGGATATGGATTAAATACGAATCAGATGTGCTCGGATTCAAATATTCATTGATTGGACATAGATAGCCCTAAATGGATACAAATGTGAGTTAAATTCAGATTTTTGACCATCCATGTACATCTCTAACTTGTGTAACCCATATTTTTAATTGTTTTAGCTATTTTCTTCATTCTCTAGAACCTGAAGATCATTAGTTACTTAACCTTATTTTTTGTAGTAATTGAATATCTATCAAATCGAATAACTTAATTCTGAATTATTTGAATTCATATATCCTTTGATTGGATATGAATACAATTAAATGGATATGGATGTAAATCGAATTCAGATTTTTAACTATCTACTTACATCCTTACATAAGAGGAAGATCCAACGATTACGATGGCTAGCTATATCATTTCTTTTGTTCAAAAAAAAAAACTTGATGTACCTTCGGGCACAGTGCTTCCCAATAGTGATCCTAGAAATATAGAATAGGAAGAAGTTCTAGCGATTACGGTGCCTATATCATTTGATAATTAATCAAATCATTTGATTTGATTAAATAAATAAAACGACCGCATGTAAACAACACCATTTGATAAAGAAGGTTTGGCTTTATCTAATTAATCATCTCTCTTTCTCTATCTCTATTGTAAAGTTGGCCAAAGAAGAGTCAAGAGTGGAGGGTTAACATCTAGCCTCCACCCCAAAGCCTTTGTTTTCCCTTTTGCTTTTATAAGGACAAAACCAATATTTTGTAGAGTAAGATTAAAGAAGGCAATCCAGGCCTAGGGTTTGTCGGCCCAAAAATCACCTTGAGAGGATTAAGGAGTAATCACTCGAATTTTCTCGATTTTACAATTCAAGTCGAAGGATAAACTCCAGTTATACACAACCACATCTAACCCATATAACAAATCAATCATGGATCCTTTAAACCAACGGAGCTACACCAGAGGATATCATCATGCTCGAGGTTAGGGGCTTTTATGGTCCAAGTTGACCCATCTAAGTTGGATTCAAATTGGTTGAACACAAAAAATTATTCCAAGTACACTTATCACCATGATTTCAAGTATTGATAGCATATCGATATTGACTAAGACGATCCCGTATCCTTGACTGATTCGGATAGATTATTCGTATCATTTCAAGGGTAAAACAATAAAACAAGTGTACATTTTATAAAAATCAAGGGCAAAATCGGCCGATACTCACTGATCCATATCGGTATCGATACCAATACCTGATGGGGAAGAAAAGGGACTAACCAAGAGATGTACCCGGTTAATAAAAGCGCGGAACAAATTCTTCCCCACTTGGGTGAACCTAATAGGAAATAAACAAGTAAAGTTTGATGAAGCAAGTTATCCAACACAATGCGTGCAATAACCAAGCTCCCAATAAAGCAATTAAATGCATAAATCAGTGAACAAATCCACAATAGACATAAACACAATGCATCAACACCAATAATTTAACATGGAAAACCTCCCCAATGAAACCAATGCGAGGAGTAAAAACCATGGGACCGTAGTCCACTAAAAATCCACTATCTCTAAATAATGGGAATACACAAGAGTCTTTTCTAACTAAAATTAAAAGCATACAACCATTCAAAATATCAAGAATAACATATCATTGGCATACATCATTAAAAAGATGAAATCTCCAAAGAAAGAGGAAAAAATTGAAGAGATCTCACCAAAACAGGGGTAACGAAAACATTGCTGGATAATTGAGTTAGGAAATTACAAACGACAATCACACCGTACAGAATAAAGATTGGTGTGTTGCAAAGCTTTTTTCAAAAAATCAGCTCGATCGGACCATGGATGGGCATCCGATTGTGCTCTTGAAGATGAATGCGAACTGTTCTCTAACCTAGAATTTTTTTTTGCTCCTTTTCTTTTTCTTCTTCTCCAAGTTTTGTCAAATAGCCTCTCTCTCTCTCTCTCTCTCTCTCTCTCTCTCTCTCTCTCTCTCTCTCTCTCTCTTGCTTTCACTTAAACCCTATTATATGAACAAGGTTAAATGAGTAAATCCTCATTAATATTCTTGTGACAAAAATGCTCTCTTTATGGGCCTCAAACAAAGATGGGCTTCACCTAAATAAGGTGAACATACTTGGGCCATCCTCCACAAGGAGGGAAACCAAACCCAACAAATCTCTACCTCCCAACTATGTGGAAGGATTTGTCATACCGGCGATCAAACGACAAACATCAAGCTTCTCCCTTGGTAAGGCTTTCGTCAACATATCAGAACCAATATGATCTGTATGAATTTTCTCAATTTCTAGTAACTTGGAATTTAGAACATCTCTTATACAATAAAACCTCACATCAATATGCTTCGACCTAGCATGAAAAGTGGAATTCTTACTAAGGTGGATAGCACTTTGATTATCACAAAACAACACATACCGATCTTGCTTGAAAGCAAGCTCCTGCACAAACTTCTTCATCCATAGCAACTCTTTACAAGCTTCCGTTACTGCAATAAACTCTGCTTCAATAGTAGAAAGTGTAACACATTTTTATAGTCTTGATTGTCAAGCCACAGCGTCACCTGAGAAGGTGATCAAGTATCCTGAAGTAGACTTACGAGAAACAATATCTCCGACCATATCTGCATCTGTGTAACCAACCAACAAAAGTTTTTCATTTCCAAAACAAAGTCTTAAGTTGGAAGTGCCACGAAGATACCTCATAATCCACTTGATAGCATTCTATTGCTCTCTCCCATGATTTGAGAGAAAGCGACTAATTGTGCCCACTGCATAAGCAAAATTTGGCCTTGTGCAAACTATGACATACATCAAACTTCCCACTGTGGAGGCATATGGAACTCTTTTCATATCTTTCTTTTCTTCATCAGTTGAAGGACTCTACTTGATGCTCAATCTAAAGTGAGTAGAAAACTAATCACTTTAGCTTTGTCCATCTTGAATCTTTGAAGCACCTTTTCAATGTACTTGATAACAATAACTTCTTAGCATTCCTATCTCGGATGATTCTTATGCCAAGAATCTATTTTTCTGGCCCTAAGTCTTTCATTGCAAAAGACTTATTCAATTGCTTCTTCAACTTATCAATCTTGAAAGCATTCTTGCCAACAATCAACATGTCATCTACATACAATAAAAGAATGACAAAGTCATCATCAGAGAATTTTTATACGAAAACACAATGGTCAGATGTAGTTTTCCTGTAGTCTTGCTCCCTCGTAATTGATTCAAACTTCTTGTACCATTGTCTTGGTGCCTGCTTTAAGCCATAAAGACTTTTTTTTTTCAATTTGCACACATAATCTTCTTTTCCTTTAACTTTGAAACATTCGGGTTGTTCCATGTAAATCTCTTCCTCCAAATCACCATGAAGGAAGACAGTCTTTACATCCATTTTCTCAATCTCTAAGTCAAGACTAACTGCTAAACCAAGAACAACACAAATAGATTATATCTTTACAACTAGAGAGAATATCTCAGCAAAGTCAATGCCTTTCCTTTGACTAAATCCCTTGACAACCAATCTAGCTTTGTATCGTGGATGTAAAGAGTGTTCTTCTTGTTTTACCCTGTACACCCACCTATTCTTCAAAGCCCTTTTGTCTTTGGGCAATTTCACTAACTCAAATGTGTGATTCTCATGCAATGACTTCATCTCATCTTACATAGCTTCAACCCACTCATTCTTGTGTTCATCTTCTATTGCTTTTTTAAAATACTTGGGTTCTCCCCAATAGTTAGTAATACATACTCACTTGTAGAATACTATGTGGAAGGATGTCAGTCTCTTATAGACCTCCTAAGTGGAATTGGTGATGGACCTTCTGGTATAGGTAATTGTTCATGAGGACTATCATCTTTCTCCACTTGTATGGGAGCATCTGCATCATCTGTACGTTGCTGATCATTTTAAATTTCATCTCCAACCTGCTCTGGCACTGGGAATGGAGGAACTAGATCAAAGTCAATTAAATCACCACTGGGTTCAGGACCTGTCTTCTCTACATTATCAATATCATGTATGGTCTCTTCCTCTATAAATACAACATCTCGGCTTCTAATGATTTTCTTATTGGTCGGGTCATATAATTTATAACCAAATTCATCCTAACTATAGCCTACAAATACACACTGTTGTGTCTTGACATCAAGTTTAGACCTCTCATCCTTGGGAATATACATAAATGTGTTGCATCCAAAGACATGCAAATGGTTACACTTGCCTGTCCAAACTATATTTGGTACATCAAACTATAGTGGAACACATGGTGTTAGATTCAAAACATGCACAACTGTACTTAAAGCCTCACCCTAAAAGGTTCTTGGCAGCCTTGCTTGTGAAAGCAAACATCTGACTCTCTCCACCAGTGTCCTGTTCATTTTCTCTGCCAAGCTATTCAACTGAGGAGTCTTTGGAGGTGTCTTTTGATGTCGGATACCCATTTCTCTACAATAATTATCAAATGGTCCTGAGTACTCTCCCCCATTATCTGTGCGGATGCATTTCAACTTCTTTCCACTTTGTCTCTCAACTAAGGCTAAAAACTGCTTGAATACATCTAGCACCTAATCCTTTGTCTTCAAGGTGTAAACACATAACTCCTTTGAGTGATCATCAATGAAAGTTACAAAATAAAATGACCCACCAAGTATTCTTGTCTTCATAGGACCACACACATCAGAGTGTAGCAAGTCAAGTACATTTGACTTCTTTAAACAAGGAAAACTCTTGAAGGATGCTCTATTCTGCTTCCCTGCCAAGCAATGAGCACACTTTTTCAGATGAGTATTATTTATTCTAAGTAGAATTTTCTTCTTTGACAATATCATCATCCTTTTTTCACTCATATGCCTAAGCCTTTTGTGCCACAACTCAGTAGCACCCTCATTCTTCACTGCATTTACAATGCCTTTGGAGAGCTTTGCCTACATCAAGAATAATGTTGAACATTTTTTGCCTCTCGCTACCACCATAGCACTTTTGGTGAGCTTCCATTGTCCATTACCAAAAGTATTACAAAATCTCTCATCATTAAGTTTACCTGCAGAAATTAAATTCAAGCAGATGTCAGAAATATGTTTCACATCCTTAAAAACTAACCTTGTTCTAATATTGGTTTCCAAACAAACATCTCCTATGCTAACAGTTTTTACCAAGCCATCATTCCTCATCTTTACAATCCCAAAGTCACCGGGTGTATAAGATGTGAAAAAGTCCTTTCGAGACGTGACAGGAATGAAAGCATCACTGTCAATCACCCAACCAGTCTCATGGCATGCAAAGTTAACAACATCATTGTCATAGACAATGAGAAAGTCTTCTGAAATGTCAGTAATTCTTTCATCATTGCTATCATCATTTTTCTTCTTCTCTTTGGCTTTTTCCTTTTTATTATCTCTTTTGAGCTTTCGATAAAACTTCTTGGTATGACATTTCAAACCACAATAATAACATTCAGCATTAGCAAACTTGTTGGATTTTCCTTTGCTCTTATCTCTATTCTTCGGATCTCTACTTTTGCTCTTCCACATTTTCTCGGTGATCAAAGCGTCTGAAGGTAAAGAGGAATTATGTGACTTTCTTCTTATCTCTTCATTTAGAATACTATTTTTTATTAAATTCATTGAGATTATACCATCTGGAGCTGAGTTTGACAATGACATTCTAAACGTCTCCCATGAGTCCAATAAAGTACTAAGAAGCCATAGTCCATTTATCTCTTCATCAAATTTGATACTCATTGCAGCCAACTGATTAATGATTCTTTGAAATGAATTCAAGTGATCTCGGGGTTCCATATTGGTATTTCAAAGCCATCATCTGTTCAATCAAATATAGCTTTTTATATTCAGTCTTCGAGCATATAATTACTCAAGCTTTGATCATAAAGTGCGTGCGTGTGTCTTTCCACAAATATGATTCAATACATTATCTGTAATACCCCGCTTTTTAAACTCGGTCTGATTTTGCGGTTGAACCGGTTTAACCATGCAGGAATCGAGCCAGAGGAAATTAGAGCGGGTTCCTTATGGGCTATGATGGCACGGGTGACCTTAAACACCGGCTGACCCGACAAGTCCGAGCCAGTGCCAGAAGAGATGGGAGTGCCCAAGCCGTGTACATGCACCTACCATAAGGCCATGTACGGATAAAACAGGTATTATATCCGTATTTTAAGGTATATACGTATGCTACATCGTATGCCAGGGGTGGGGTTCGTGCCGAGGCCCGAACCCTATCAAAATCCCAAGTTTTGGCCCTCAGGTGGGCAGACAG
>NW_024868177.1:111229-123334 GCF_013358625.1 Macadamia integrifolia
TCATGCCTTCGGGCCCAAATGTATATAATTATTGTATCACTATCCGGGTATCAAGTATTATGGGATTATTCACAGGTAAAACTTAGTCTTCCGCTGATCTGATGAGTTTATATTAGTTGTGCGTATAATGTGGTGGAATACAGTATTTGATGATCCTGGCAGGTTTGGGTTAACCGGTGTTAACTCGGTCACTGGCCCGGTTCAGTGTGAACGGGGTGTGACATTATCATCCTCCTATTGTCTAATATATCCACACACTTGTCGATAAAAAAATATTCCATTCCTCGTTGGTTTCATTTACGAGTTTCTGGTATTAAAAACTAGTAGATAATAATCTTTCGCATAAAGAAGGTCTTCTATCTTTCCTTTCCAAACATGATAGTTTGAACCATTCAAAGTAACTTAGTAAATAATCTTGCTCTGATACCACTTTGATGGGGAAGAAAAGGGACTAACCAAGAGATGTACCCGGTTAACAAAAGCGCGGAACAAATTCTTCCCCTCTTGGGTGAACCTAATAGGAAACAAACAAGTAGAGTTTAATGGAGTAATTTATCAAACACAATGCGTGCAATAACTAAGCTCCCAAGAAAGCAACTAAATGCATAAATCAGTGAACAAATCCACCATAGACACAAACACAATGCATCAACATCAATAATTTAACGTGGAAAACCTCCCCAATGAGACCAATGAGAGGAGTAAAAATCACAGGACCGTAGTCAACTAAAAATCCATTATCTCTAAATAATGATCATAGACAAGAGTCTTTTCTAACTGAAATTAGAGGCATACAACCATTCAAAATATCAAGAATAACATATCTTTAGCATACATCATCAACAAGATGAAATCTCAAAAGAAAGAGGAAGAAATTGAAGAGATCTCACCAAAACATGGGCAACGAAAGCGTTGCTGGATGACTGAGTTATAAAATTCCAAATGACAATCACACCATACAGAATAAAGATCAGTGTATTGCGAAGCTTCTATCAAAAAATCAGCTCAATCGGACCATGGATGACTATCCGATTATGCTCTTCAAGATGAATGCGAACTATTCTCTAACCTAGAATTTTTTTGCTCCTTTTCTTTTTCTTCTTCTCCAAGTTTTTCTAAATAGCCACTCTCTCTCTCTCTCTCTCTCTCTCTCTCTCTCTCTCTCTCTTTCTTTTGCTTTTACTTAAACCCTATTATATGAACAAGGTTAAATGAGTAAATCCTCATCAATATTCTTGTGACAAAAATGCCCTCCTAATGGGCATCAAACAAAGATGGGTTTCACCTAAAGAAGGTAAACATAGTTGGGCCATCCACCACAAGGTGGGAAACCCAACTTAACAATACCATCCCCTAAATCCATGCTTCCAGCTTACCACAGAAAGAAAGGATTAAAAAAAAATCCCTGATGGAGAATGAAACAAAATTTTAAGCACCAAGCCAAGCCAAGAAAACACAAAACTATTTAACGAGATGAAATCAATCATGAGGCTCCCATGCATTAGAGGGATCAAGTTGAGATGGATTGATATGAATAATGAGAGCAAAGTACCCAATCTAGACTAACAGAGTCCAATCGAACTGAAAAAGCTCTGTTCGGTTTGGTATTAGAAAGTGAAAATTTTATTTGATTTGGTAGTTTGGTTTTGATTTTGGACTAAATAATCATTCATTTAAACTCAAATGAATAAAATATAATCAGTATAAATTGAACCTAAATTATATTAAATCCTAAGAGGCTAAAATATTTCAATTTTCACTTAGTCGCTTCCGTATCTGGCTTCGATTATCGATTTTCCTCACTTTTGTTATGCATTCTACACATCTACTCATTTCAGAGGGTTTAAGTATTTCAATAACTGATGAAGTACTGATCAGCTAAGGAGTATATATATATATATATATATTTGAAAATGTGTATATTAAGAGTATTGTCTTTACAAGGTTTAATAGAAATGTAATGGGCTTTAATTGGACTTTGGCATGTAAAAGGGATTGAAAGGTACAAGATTTGAGTCATTTGACATGTGGACCTGAATCTTCATAAGGATGTAAACTTCACAACTTGTTTACCATAAAAATAAATATCACACCTTTATTTGTATCTACAAGTTGGGGCAGTGTTTTTTGTCCACGAGGCCCCTGCGCCCACACACAAAGGCATATTCTTCTAAGAGGGGTATGATAGTCATTGTGCACCCCTGTGTTTGTGGGATAGGGGCCTCTCGCAGATAAATTTTTTTATCCCCTACCAGTTATTTCACTTAAATGAAATTTGAGCCAAGTAAGAATTGAAATCGAATTTAGAAAACCAAATGGAAATCAAACAAAACTAAACTTATTTGATATCTCTTGCGGTTTGAGGTTATAAAAATTTTTTTGATTTTGATTCAATTTCGATTTGTACATATTGTATCTTGAATCGGGCCGATCCAAGCCAAACTGATAGACACTCTTAATCTAGACCTAAGATGTTAATCAATTAGGAAAACCCAAGTCTATGATTTAAAAATGATGCTAATATTGGATTAGGAGTATGGTTTTATCAGATTGATCGAATCCCGATGCTAGTAAAGCCCAAGGGTAATAACATAATAAATACTATTTTTTATTAAATATCAAGGGTAAATCTGTCCGATATAGTCTGATTCAGACTGATCTAGATGGGTATCAAATTGATATCGGCCTTGACTGATCCAATGACTTTGATTAACCGAGGGCTTACCAATTGACCTTAATATAATCCAAATCCAACCCTAATTCCGGTTGGATTTATCAAAGACCAGCATAAACCTATCATAAATCCGTATTATAGGGCCTTTGATTAATCCTAATCAAAATGATATTTTGTGAACTTTTTGTCCATCGGCCTTATTTAATAGGGAAAATTTCTCACTATGCCATACTCACACTATATTTACTCAAATTTCCTTATTTTTTATTTATTTTTTATTCCCCCTGAAAGGTAAACTTTTATCAAAAGTAAGGTTGCACCATTACGAAGTAGGGGTAAGACTTCGTACATTTTACCCTCTCTAGACCCTGCAGTGATGGGAATCTCGTGTATTGGGTACGTTCATTTTGGTAATCAAAAGTATGTATGTTTAAGTTACACTTTTTTTTTTTTAAACTAATTTCTATCAAACCCCATTGTATGATTGATTTCTTCAGGCTCTTTTAGTATCATTTTTATTTGGATTAATTATTGTGGACACCCCTTGTACTATGGTCAGATTGTTTGACACTCCAAAGATTTGAAAAGTTTACTTTGACACCCTTTGCATTTTAGATTTATTACAACTATCCCTTGTTCATTAGTCATTTACCGTTTAACGATGACATCATAGTTAGGAAAAAAAATTTTAATGTTCAAACTACCTTTCAAGGGCCGTGAATAGACCATTTTATACAGCAACACACAAACATGGGTATAAGCCCAAAATCCAAAGAAAGAGATGGAACGATAGGTAGAAAGCTCTCAATCGGAAGCTATCAACCCAAACGACCAAAAGAAACTCCTAAGGTTCAAACTACAAGCAACATAAGCCACTGATTCCTTTTTTCTTTAACCCAATCAAAGATTTGTCCAAGTGAGAGAAAGGGGAAAAAGAAGATCCGATGATCTTTATGATATGTATCTTCCAGTGTGGAGAGATTCATCGATTGCTGGGTTTTTAAGAGAAGGAGTTAGCAATGAGGAAGGAAGATCACGCTGGGAGGAAGAGGAGTAGAAGGTGCAGCTCTGGCAACCAAATAAGGCGAGTTGCAACCACATCCTGTGAAGGATCAGCTTCCCAACATTGCGGCATCACCAACCTTCCACTTTGTCGTGAGTTTTTATATGCCATCCATCTCCTTTATATTTTTTGTTATCTTTTTCATTTCCTGTTCGAGAGTAGTGGTGTGGAACTACGAATGACTTGATCCTGATTTAGGGTGCGTAGGCAGTCTGACTTAGTCATATGTAGTCGTTTTCATATTCATATTTTCATTTTGTCATTTATGCATAGGGTAATTTACAACGCCACCCCCTAGAGAATGTCACTATTATAAGAACACCCCATCTGTTTCACCAAATTAGACTCTAACCCCCTACCGTCAGTCAATATTAAATGAAGAGTTAAAATGACTATTATACCCTCTGTTGGTGTACGATGTCTTGTATTCTGTCATAATTTAATCTAAGGAGTACTGGTGTAGAGCCTCGCAATTGTGTACTTTTTGGATTATGGTTTTTCACTATATATTTATAGTGATGGTTTCTTTCTCTGTAATGCAAACAATACTGAGAGGTGTGAGGGACGAACGCTGTAATCCTATTCTCTATTGATAGTGAAGCAGGATCTCATCTTACCGAGGACGTAGGCAATCTTACCGAACCTCGTAAATCTATGTGCATTGCTTACTTATTTGTTTTTTCATTATCTTTTGCATCATTTCAGGGTTACGTTTCTACAAATTGGTATCAGAGCTTTAGGTTTTTGTTTTTTAGGGTTTACTATCACGATGGCAGGAAAGGGATCGAATGTCAAGTATGATATCGAGCGGTTCAATGGGAAGAACAATTTCACCCTCTGGCATTAAAGAAAGAAGGATCTTTTGATACAACAAGGTTTGACGAAAATATTGTTGGGGAAGTTGAAGAAGCCTGCAAAAATTACTGATGAAGACTGGGAAGAGATGGAGAAAAAAGCGGTAAGTGTTATTTGATTGAATCTTTCTAATGATGTCCTACAATATATTGTGGGTATCGAATCTGCACCGCAATTATGGGTTAAACTTGAAAGCATCTACATGACGAAATCCTTAACGAATAAATTATTTGTGAAGAAGTAATTGTATTCTCTACAGATAGAGGAATGTACAGATCTATTAGAGCATCATAACATGTTCAATTAAATCATAAGAAAACTTGTAAACCTAGAGGTTAAGATCGAGGATAAAGACAAGACGTTATTATTGCTGCCATTGCTCCTAGAATCATATAATCACCTGGTAACGACTCCCTTGTACAGGAAGGAGACCTTTAAGATGGATGAAGTCACGAGTGCCCTCATGTCCAATGTTACAAGGAAGAAGGTCAGTAGTACGAAATCTCAAGGAGGTCTTTTCGGAGGTGAAAAGGAGCAAGAAAGAAGGAGATCAAATTAGAAGGGATCTGGGAAGAGTCGATCGAAATCAAAAGGGGCAAAAACAAAGGTCTCTTATTACTATTACAAGAAGAAAGGTCATCTGAAGAGCGAGTGCTTGAAGAGGAAGGTAGACTTAAAGAAGAAAGGTGGAGATAAGGCACCTGAGGAAACTAGCATGGTTGACAGTTCAAATAGAGATGTACTCTCTATATCTTCAGGTAAGAATCAACCTTATGATTCTTGGATTTTAGATTCTAGATGTTCATATCACATATATCCACATAAGGATTAGTTTGATATATATCAACCATATAATTGTGGGTCTGTCCTAATAGGGAATGATGCTGTGTGCAAGACCATTGGGATAGGCATTATCAAAATTAAGATGTTTGATGGGATAGTAAGAACTTTAGAAGATATGAGACATATACCAGAATTAAGAAAAAACTTAGTATCTTTGGGGGCACTTGACTCAAATGGTTACAAGTAGATAGCAGAAGGTGGAGTTCTCAAAGTTATTAATGGTGTTATCGTTGTCATGAAGAGACAACTAACAGAAAACCTATACAGACTCATAGGAAGCATTGTTACAGGAGGATCATTTATGACTATAGATGCAGGATCTGATATAGATGATACCTATCTGTGGCATATGCAGTTAGGGCATATAGGAGAAAGATGATTGATGGAGCTTCATAAAAGAAAACTATTAAAGGAAGTGAAAACTTGTAAACTGAACTTCTACAAGTATTGTGTGTTCAGAAAACAATGCAATGTTAGTTTCAAAACTACAACACATAAAAGTAAAGGGGTGTTTAATTATGAACACAACGATGTCTGGGGTCCTTCAAAAATAAATCTAAAGGTAGGATAGAATACTTCGTGACATTTGTTGATGATTACTCAAGGAAAATCTGGATTTACTTCATGAAGTATAAAAGTGAGGTGTTCACTAAATTTAAGGAATGGAAGGTTGAGGTAGAAATGAAGATAGAAAATAAAATTAAGCACTTGAGAACAGATAATAGAGGGGAGTACACGTACAAGTCGTTTCTAAAATTGTGTAAAGCTGAAGGGATTACACGTCACTTCACGGTTCTAAAGAAACTACAGCAAAATAGTGTAGTTAAAAGGATGAACATAATACTTCTAGAAAGAGCTTGGAGTATGAGGCTGAATGCAAAGTAAAGCAAGAGATTTTGGGCAGAAGCAATGAATATAGTATGTTTCATCATCAACAGGTCTCCATCAAAGGCAATTGATTGTAAAATTCCCGAAGAGGTATGGATAGAAAAATCAGTAGGTTATTCTATTCTAAAAATATTTGGTTGTCTAGTCTATGCACATGTTGAGAGTGAGCATAGTTCAAAGTTAGATTCAAAGTCTAAGCAATATATATTTCTTGGTTTTAAGAAAGGCGTAAAGTGATTCAAGTTGTGGGATCCAAGTTCACAGAAAGTTGTGGTCAGCAGGGATGTTGTGTTTAATGAGTCTCATATGGTGAAGTCAAATTGTAATTCACAAGCAGTTGATGAAAATAAAGAAGGTTCTACAATGCAGGTGGAGTTAGGTGAGTCAGAAACAACAAGAGAGAATGAATCATCGAGTGACTTATTAGGACAACAGGAAGCAGTAGAAGTTCCCTATACTGTGGCAAAGGGTAAAGGGAGGCGTACTCATAAAGCACCTGTGAGATACAGGGTTGATGACATGGTTGTCTATGCCCTCATTGTAGGTATATGTGATCCATATTCCTACCATGATGCTTTGAGTGATGCACAACATGATAAATGGATGACAGCTATGATGGAGGAAATTGAGTCTCTACAGAAGAACAAGACTTGGGAGATTGTGGAAAAACCCAAGGGAAGAAAAATCATTGGGTGTAAAAGGGTATATTGAAAAGGTATATTGAATACCTTTGCTTCTCAAAAGAGGTATATTGAAAATGTACTAGAGCATTTCAACATGGAAAAGGCTAAGCCGGTTAGCACTCCGCTAGCTAGCAACTTCAAGTTATCTAAAAGGGAATGCCCTATAACATATGAGGAGGTGTAGCATATGTCTTAGGTCCCTTATGCTAGCACAATTGGGAATTTCATGTATGCTATGGTTTGTAGCAGGCCAGATTTGTCTCATGCAATCAGTGTTGTTAGCAGATACATGAGTAATCCAGGGAAGGAGCATTGGAATGTAATTAAGTGGATCTTCAGACATTTGAGTAAGACTAAAGATATAGGTGTTATATTCAGTGGCAATGGAAGCTCCATAGAATTGGCAGATTATGTTGATTCTGACTATGTTGGTGGTTTAGACAAGAGGAGGTATACTACAAGGTATGTATTTACAATGGCTGATGGACCTATATCATGGAGGGCGATGCTTCAGTCTATAGTTGCATTGTCCACTACAGAGGCAGAGTACATGGCAGTAGTTAAGGCTACCAAGGAAGGAGTTTGGTTGGCTGGACTGGTTCGGGGGTTGAGGTTGGAGCAAGGAGGTATAATGTTACATTGTGATAGTCAGAGTGCCATACATCTTGTAAAGAATTAGGTATTTCATGCAAGGACAAAGCATATTGATGTGAGATTTCATAAGATCAGGAAGCTTGTGTCAGAAAGTAATATTTACTTGAGAAAAATTCATACAGATCTCAATCATGCAGATATGTTTACCAAGCCAGTTACTACAGAGAAGTTCGAGTCTTGTTTGGACTTGATTAATATTACTCATTGTTGAAGATGAGGGACGCGTCAGATAGGTACCGGTTTGTACCTCTGATGAGGTACGGGATGAAGACGTCTACAGGTTATCTTTATAGAAGACTCGACAGAATTCAAGCCAAGATAGAGATTGCTGGTGTACGATGTCTTGTATTCTGTCATAGTTTAATCCAGGGAGTACTGGTACAGCGCCTCACAATTGTGTACTTTCCAGATTAGGGTTTTTTGTTATATATTTGTAGCAATGGTTTATTCTCTGTAATGCAAGCAATACTAAGAGGTGTGACGGACGAGCGCTATAACCCTATTCTTCATTGATAGTGAAGCAGGATCTCATATCACCGGGGATGTAGGTAATCTTGCTGAACCTTGTAAATCTGTGTGCATTGCTTGTTTATTTGTTTTTCCATTATCTTTTGCATCGTTTTAGGGTTGCGTTTCTATACCCTCCCTATTCCCTAAAACTCATATTTGCCATACTCATTCAATCAAAGTAAGTGATAGATCAAAGACTTAATGGAGTATCTCTTTTCTTGTCAAAAAGAAGTTGATCTTAATCTTTATAATATAAAATCACTAGAATTCCCAACAATTATGACATGAAGAAGTCCAGGAGATGTGGGCATCAGAATCTAATTCCACTCCATAATCCTATAAAGCATCTAACATAAATAAACTTTGTCAGTAAATTCTCTACCCAATGAGATTTCTGAATATGTTTTCCCTCTCGAAATTTGGAATATCTATTGGCAATTGAATTGTGCAGAGAATTTTTATCAAAAAATAATTGTGTAGGGAATTCAAAACCAGGTTGTGCTCACGTGTCACGTCCCATCCATCCTCTTTTGCCTACTTCAGACCATGAGGAAGGCTTCTGGTATATGCCTCAATATTAATTCCTATCATCATATAGTTTGCAAAAATTATAACAAAATTCCCCCTAAAGAGAGTACCATAAGCCCAACCTGAAACATTACAAGCATTATTAGAAGCACGTGTGCAAATAAGAAAAGGAAATCAACAAAGGGGAGGATGAGATTAATATATATAGGCATGTTTTCTAATAAGGGATATTTTTGAGGGAAATTTAGATTAACAACGGGTGGAGAAGATTAAGAAACCCAACAGCTAATGGATAAAATAATAAAAGGGTTGGGTTTGACCTTAGAGTGGAGTACATGATTTTTTGTGAGTCAATATAAAGTAACATGAGATGGTGAAAATACTAAAAAATCTTATATCTTTGACTAGGAATAAGATTCGAGTTAAATAAGTACAAAATTAGGGATGGAAAAGAATTATTGGTCAAGTTCTTAGTTCTTAACCCCGATAAACTCACAGTCTAAATCCATTTGGTGAACTTGCAAGACATAAAAACATGCCAAATGGATTTACAACGAGACTAACATAACCCATAAGTAAGATCAATATCTATCTTAGTTGGGACATTGTCTATAATAAGTTTCCAGAAAAATAACTTACATTTAGGATCCAGAAGATATGCGACCATTGTGAGCAGAGAAGAGCTTAAGTACCTATTTGAAATTCCAAGAGAGTTAGTAGTATTGATAGAACTAAAAAAATTTGCAGTTAATTTGGCGGTTAGGTAAGGTAGAATCCAAAATTGAGGAATCCATGGATTAGCCCAAAGTACAGTCTTGCATCTCTCTCTCTTTTTTTTTTTTTTAGGTTGGGAAATATGCCAGCATTACTGTTCCAAAAAATAGATCCTCTTTCTTTCAAGGTAGAGTGGTTGAAAATAGATTTATTCTGGAAGTAAAAAAGCTTCTAAAACTTGAGACCAAATAGAGGTGTCATCATAAATGAGACGCCACCCAAGTTTAAGCAATATAGCTTGATTTTGTATGGCTATTTTTCTTAGCTCCAGTCGTCCACATGATTTAGGAGAACAAATAGTGTTCCAACCAATAAGGTGGGATTTTTAAGTTTAGACATTGTCACCATTCTAGAAATGTAAGTAAATAGAGCCCAGTTGTTTTCTGTAGATTCGGTTAGGGGAGGCAAAATAAGACATAAGGTAGGAAGAGATATGGATTAAACCGTTCTACCAGCAAAAGAAAGATGGTTAGCTCTCTGAAGTGCAAGCCTATCATCAACCCTTTTAACAATGTGATTGAAACCATTAACATTGGAGCGGGGTTGAAATAAGTTGGTAACAAGATATGTAGAATCTCTTGACATCTCTTTAATATCCAATATAGAGCAAAGATGGGTCTGATCAAATGGGGAACAATTTTACTAAAGACAATTGCACTTTTATTAAAATTAATGAATTACCCTGATAATTCCAAAATTAAGTCTATAACACATTTGATGGTGAGATGTCATTAGATGAGGCCTAACATAATAGAAAGTATCATCAGCAAAAAACAAGTGAAAGAATTTAAGTGCATGTCGTGCAACTTTAATACGGTGAAACATATTTAAATCCCTATAAATAAGAAGAAGATGAGAAAGAGCTTCCATAGCAAGGATGAAAAGAAACTAAGTAAGAGGACATCATTGTCTAATCCCACATGAAGGTTGAAAGAATTCAAAAGTCAATCCATGAATTTTACAGAGAAAGAAGTGGAACTTAAAAGATAACAAATGAAATCAACCGAATGATTACCAAAACCCGGACATTCAAATACAGCTTGAAGAAAACCCTATTCAAATCTGTCATAGGCCTTGGCCATATCCAATTCAATTGCAACATACCCCAGTTTACCTTTCTTGTGGTTTAAAATTGAAAAATGCCCTGCGCAATAATAATGTTTTCCTGAATCTGTCTCCCAAGCACAAAAGTGCCTACACTTTTGGAACCAAATTTTTTCTTTTGCTTCCAAAATCCAATGAATAAGGGAGGAATTCTCACGAATAGCCTCGGGGAAAGGAAGGGTAGGGTGTTATTTTCAAGAGAGAAGGCTTTCAAGAAAAGGAAATCTTTTAAGGTTATCCCTGTGACAAAAAACAGAACGATTCCATTTGGATATAACTCTGCTAAAACTGACAAGTTTGGTCATTAGAATTTCATCAACTAAGTCATTCCAACTTTGCAAATGAGAAAAAATCAGGATGAGAACACAAGGCAATATTATGGAATCTTTGTAACTTGATACCATTCTTTAGGAGTTTCATGGTCTCTTTAGACCAAGCAATATTATTCATATTTACTTATGCCATGTCAAAACTTGATTTGGAAATTTTGATTGTTGAATATTCTAGGGAATGGTCTTGATTGTTATATGTCAATTTTCATCTTAAAATTCAATAATTTATCTTCTCACGTGGCTTTACCTTTCCATTCATATCCATGCAGACATGAACTCTTGCAATAGTCCCATTTTAATTAATCATCAAAATCCATTTGGATTGAAACTTAACATGTAAGTAAAGAATATTGAGATCTACAATCTACCTACACACAAAATCCATCTCCAACCAAGCTATATCAAGTGGCAGATGATATAACCGCATAATACCTTAGCAAAACTATGAAGTGTGCACAGACCATGAAATCCTGGCACTAGGGGTGTCAAAATCTGGCCCCACACCTGTAGGTGTGACCAGAACTGACTGGTTAAGGCATGAATTCAGCCCGACCAATTAGTAAATGGTCTGGTACTAGACCGATTGTTATTCAGGCATTCACGGTGCTTGGTTGTAGACCAATAAGAGCCCGATCGGGACTGACCGATATCAGTAATCAGTTGGGACCAACTGTTTATAGTGCATTCACGGTCTGTTTATAGTCCGATTAGCTTATTTAAATACCGATATTAGCCCCTTTAACTTGACCGCAATTATGGGCTGATAACTGACAAGCTGAATATAAAATGTGTCCATACCTAACCTATGAGGCCTATAGAGCCTAACTGAAGTGAACCGAATAATTAATGAAGCAATGGACGAAACTATAGAAATGTATATATTTGTTTTTAAACTTCATTGGGATTATTGGAACTCTAGGAATATTGAATATATAGTCAAGCTAAGAATAATAGATCAAAGATGAAAAATAATTGACACAAAATATAGTCAAGACAGAAATGGCTTCTTTCGCACGTCACGGGGTTGCAAAGTGCCTTATTGATTTAGTTTAAAGATTTAAGGCTGCGTTTGGTAACGTTTTAAAAAAATGTTTCTGGAGTTTTTTTGTTCTATGGTTCTATGGGAACAAAAAAACGGAATAAAACGTTTGGTGCATCTATGGTGTGTTTCGCTTTTTTTGGAACAAAAAGTGAAAA
>NW_024868177.1:123354-171453 GCF_013358625.1 Macadamia integrifolia
TTTTTCCATGCACAAAAAACATATTTTGTTGTGAATGAACAAGATAGTGATGAATCAAATCCATATATACATCCAAATTGACTCAGACCCATCACCAAAAAAAAAAAAAAAAAAAAAATTGACTAAACCAGTGGACACTATATGATCATAAGTGGTAGGTTGATGCTGATATATCTACCCGTTCAATGCATCCAATTCAATGAGACCTTCTTATCACTCACAACAATAATTGGTATAGCGAGGTAGTTCGAAGTCCAATATTACTGTCCGGGTTTTTAGTTCACTAAAAATTGTTGATTGATATATCCCCACATTCAACACATTCAATTCAGTAAGGCTTTCACATCACTCATGTCTCACAACTGCTAAATGGCAACGTGTGATGGTGCTAGTGGTGATGGTGATGATGATGATATGTAAACATATTTTTATGTATCAATATTGAATCGGCCATATCATCTGTATCATATTAAGATCGTCTGAGACCGATCAAGATCGGTATCGATGCTGATATTGATTCGATACCCAAGAACTAAATCCTTGATCAGACTTCCTGTGTGTGCGCTGGAAATAGAACTTGCTAAGTAATTACTCATATCTAATTCCCAGCTATCATGGCCTCAAAAATCTTCTTAACACACTCTATTTGAAGAATGGCTTCTTCCCTAAGAGAACCTTTATAATAAAAAAAAAAAATTATATGGATCCAGGGCCATCATTATAAAAGCCAATTGCTTATTGTCACCAGGTCCATTGCACATGGTAATTGGTCCGTGTCAAGAAAGTTGAACTCATTAGCCAACCAAAGAGGACTTTTCAAGTTCTCCAGTAATTGTCAATCAGGTCACCACTAACAATGGTTGGCAATGAAGCTTATCTGAAAGAGCACTGACCTTACACCTTTAACTTCTAAGGTCTTTTTTGCTTTTAAAAAGGACACCCTACTGCAACTCAAAAATTGCATGGTTTAATTTCTACATTTGAATCCCAAAATTTGATTCCGATGGCACTTCAACTTCTAGTTTTCATTCTTCTCTTTGGAAGTTCATTGAGGCTTGAATCAGTTACCGGCAGAAGGATCCTAGGGAATGAGACAGATCGGCTTTCTTTGCTGGAGGTAAAGAAACAAATTGATGATCTCTTGGAACGATTCCATCCATTTCGGGAACTGGGTAGGAATTACATGTGGTCATCGTCATCAACTGGGTAGGAATTGCATATCTCCTTCCATTGGTAATCTCACTTTTCTTCATTTCCTCTGCTTTGTAAACAATAGCACCCATGATGCAATCCCCCAAGAAATCAGTAATCTGATTCGACTTCAGCACATTAATTTTTATAACAACAGTCTTGAAGGAGATCTTTCTACCAGCTTAGCAAACTGCAAAACTCGTCTAAGAGGGATTAACTTCAACATTAACCATCTTGTCGGAAAGATTCCAGTTGGACTTGCATCTTTGTCAAAGCTGGAGATCATTTCTATTAATGATAATGGCTTAACAGGAGAAATACTAGCTTCTTTTGGGAACCTTTCCTCTATCCGAGTTATCTCTTTAGCTGGAAATGGATTGCAAGGGAGCATTCCAAAATCCTTTGGTCAGCTAAGAAACTTATTCTTTCTAGCACTTGGTCGAAACAAGCTATCCGGTATGTTACCTGTATCACTGTATAATCTGTCATCTCTTGAAGTTGTTTCTCTCTGAAAAAATCAATTGCATGGGAGTCTTCCACAAGGCATAGCCTTGCTCTTCCAAATCTCCATGGACTAGAAATTGGAGAAAATTATTTCTCAGGAAGCATTCCAAATTCCATCTCCAATATTTCAACACTCCAAATATTTTCTATCAGTGTTAACAGTTTTGTTGGACCAGTCCCAAACAACTTAGGAGATCTTCAGGATCTTCAAAAATTTGTTATTGGTACAAATCAATGTGGAGCAAGGGATGGTGGTGATTTAGATTTTGTAAATATTTTGCTCAATTGTGCACAAATAGAGCTGTTGGACCTACAGGCTAATGGTTTTAAGGGTCCCATTCCCAACTTTAGAGCCAATATCTCAACACAATTCTTAATGCTTTATTTGGGAGAGAATCAAATATCTGGATTCATTCCTATTGATATTAAGAATCTCATCTCCTTAAGCACATTGGGCATGGAAGGGAACTTTCTCGAACGTAATATTCCTTCCAGTAAAGGGAAACTTCCAAAGCTTCAAAATATATTCTTGGGTGGAAATAGACTTTCAGGACAGATACCTGCCTCCATAGGCAATCTCGGTCTTTTGTATGGACTCCATCTAGAAGGAAACAACTTGAATTCAAACATTCCTTCAAACATTGGAAATTGTCAACAGTTACAGGATCTAACCCTTAACAATAATAACCTCCAAGGCCCGATACCTAAACAACTCTTTTATATTTTCTCCTTAGCAATATCTCTAGACTTATCCTACAATGCTCTGGACGGTTCCTTGCCAAGAGAAATCGGTAACTTGAAGAGTCTTTCTACTATATCTGTCCATGAAAATAGATTTTCTGGAGAAATTCCATCCTCCATTGGTGATTGCAATAGTTTGGAAAATCTTTACATGGGTGGTAATTTCTTTGAAGGAACTATTCCTCAAACTTTGGTTCTTTTGAAGGGGCTTCGAGATTTAGATCATTCACTCAACAACTTATCAAGGCAAATTCTGAAAGATCTAGAGAAAAATTCAGCATTGCAGAGTTTGGACTTTTCCTTCAATAATCTTGAGGGGGAGGTACCAACAAAAGGAATCTTTAGAAATGCAAGTGCAATTTTAGTGAATGGAAATGATAAGCTCTGTGGGGGAATTGCAGAGTTAAAATTGCCTGCATGCACAAACCATGGATCTATGAAAGGAGGAAAGTCCAAAACTTTTGGAATAGTATTAGTGATAATCGGTGTAGTATTTGGTTTTCTTTTGATATCTTCGTTTCTTATTCTTTATTGGAGAAGAAAATCAAAAGGTAAACCTCCATCCATACCATTAATCGGTGAACAGTTCTTAAATCTTTCTTACAAAGAGCTCTTCCAAGCTACTAGAGGATTTTCTTAAGCTAATTTCATAGATTCTGGTAGTTTTGGCTTTGTATATAAAGGGATTATTGGCCAAGATGAAACATTTGTGGCAGTCAAGGTACTCAACCTTCAAAATACAAGAGCTTGCAAGAGCTTTATTGCTGAATGCAAAGCATTAAGAAACATTTGTCACCAAAATCTTGTCAAGATTCTAGCTTCTTGTTCGAGTCTTGATTCAAAAGGCAAAGATTTCAAAGCCCTTTTTTACAAGTTCATGCCCAATGGGAGTCTAGATGATTGGTTGCATCTACCAATGGTGGCATATAATCATTCAAGGAGTTTGAACTTTGTTCAAAGATTAAACATTGCACTTGATGTGGCTTCTGCATTGGATTATCTTCATTACCATTGTTATGCTCCAATTATTCATTGCGATTTGAAGCAAAGCAATGTTCTACTTGACAATGATAAGATTGCACATGTCGGCGATTTTGGTTTCGCGAGGCTTCTTTCAAATCCTGATGATGATTCATCCCAGACTCAAACTAGTACCACTAGGATAAAAGGATCAATTGGCTATGCTGCTCCAGGTAACAAATAAACTATACAATTTTATCTTAAGTTATCAATATATTAAATTATGATTTTGTAAATATAAATTTCTTTTACTAAGTTGGTTCTGTCTATTCTAATCATAATCCATTTTCGGGTGATAAAAATGATGCAAATGATGATTTAGAAAAAGGGTCTAGACTAAATATCATGTTTATTAAGGTTAATATTTCATTCTAACTATTATTGGATATTCAAATCTGGTTATGGATAGTTGATTAAGTATATCAACACACTTTTAATACCTTAATCAGAGTGGATCATGGTTTTATCCATATTCATTTCAATTAGGAATTGGTTATACTATGAATGCATTGGACCTTGGTATCTAATTGGATCGAGTATAGATTGGATTCTTTATAACATAATTAAAAGAATTATGGTTCCATGTTGAAGAATTATCATGCAACTCGCAACTTTGAATTGCTTACTCACAATTTTCATATTACAAATCATAATTTCTTGTATTATATGAAAAAAAAAAATGCAAATTTGTTATTGTTATACTAAGAACGAGAGGTTTCTAAATTTCAGAATATGGCATGGGTGGAAGGGTAACCATACAAGGGGATGTGTATAGCTATGGGATCCTTTTTTTGGAGATGTTCACAGGAAAAAGGCCAATAGATAAGATATTTATTGATGACTTAATTCTCCATAACTTTTGCAAAGTCAGCTTTACCTGTACATTTGATGCAAATTTTAGATCCAACACTCCCACCCAAGGAAGAACAAAGTGAAGAAATTGAAGAGGATGCTATCCACAAAACTGAAGGCCCTAGTTATAGGACTAATAAATTACAAAATTGTGTGGCGTCCATAATCGAAATTGCACTCCAATGCTCAAAGGAATTGCCTAGAGAACGTATGGACATGAGTGATGTTGTGAAGGCGCTACATTTAATCAAAGGGAAATTTTCTTGAAGCAAGAATATTTCAATACAGGGCAACTACGCTTGATTAAAGGTGATTCCAACTTTATTATCTTTGTATTTATTTTATTGTTTTGGTCGCATAATGCTCATGAAAAACTACAAAAATAAAATTCTAGATCTTGTAGCAAAGTTAGGTTGATCTATAGTTAGTCACACATGACAATGTTTCATTAATTTTGGACAAGTCTTCCGAACTATATTTTTTTTTGGTTGGGATCAAGGCGCTTAAGAAGGTAGATCATAATGGTGGCATGGCCTTGAAATTAGTTTAGAGACGCCTCACAGAGGAGTAATGTCTTTCGCTTCGAACGATCTAAAAGAAAAATACTTTCCAATTTCAATCTTCTTAAGACTAAATTCCCTTCTAATACATCTCGGTCGTTGTGAAGGACCTATTTCCAGTGAAGGCAATGCCTTATCTATTATATGGAGCTCTATATTCCCCCTAAGATTCAGATATTTTGATAGGAATCTTTTACAAATGTTGTTGTATTGTATCTTGTCAGCCTTTCAAGCATTTGATGATAATGGTTAATTATGGTCTTGGCTTTACTCTTTCTTTGATTTCAAAATTGAGATGATTCCTTATTACTTATACATCATCAACTCTCTAAAGTTGGGGGAGAAAAAAAAATTAAAATAAAATAAAACTCCGATTTGAAGCATGCATAGTTATGCTGCAATTGGATGTAATTAAATATGAAGACGTAAGAGTAGAGTTTGTTTTTAGAAAAAAACAGGTTTTCATCTTAAGAGTATTATAAGCAACATGCTTGATATTATCAGCCCTTGGGAGCCCCTAAAATAGGCTGATTAAAGCTGAACTCCGAAGAGACTTTTAAAGCATTTTAACAAACTAAAGTTGTGTTTTGTATGTTTATAGGAATGGATTTTGGGTCTATAGCACATTCTGAAGTGAGAAAATACATTTTTTTCTCCCATTAGAATGTGTTTTAGACTCAAAATCTATTCAAAAAATGCATACCAAACATAGTCTAAGGCATCATAAGTTGGATCATAAGAATTTACTCCAGTTGTTTTGTGGTTGAGCAGTATATGGAATTTAATGTGCATGTTCAAGATTAGTTATATTACTGGAAGGGCTCTTCATTAAGGAATGCATCAAGTCAAAAGAATGAAAATTGATAAGCAACTCGTGGAATCTAATACAAAGGAGAAAGTTACCAATCTATTTGATGGAAGACAATTATATAGACTGGTCATTGTTGGAAGAGGTTTGGACTGAGGAAATTATTTCTATGCTCTCAAATGCCATGTCCTCTTCCAATGAGCCAGACACTGGTGCAGCAAATGGCAGCTTTTCTATGCGAGGGGGATGGTCACATGGCTAAAAAGACTAGACCTCAGTGTGCATCTAGTTTCGAACCACTACTTTGTGATTGCGGAACAGTCTGATCATGGAGGATGGGCTGAGCAAACTACTCAGGACCGGGTAACAGTATCCGTCTCTGCAAATTTTTTCCAATTTTATTTACCCTATTTCTTCTGCATTCCTCTTAATATTTGTTTGTCTTGTTTCAATTTTGAAGCCCCTTACCTACATAGACAACTTGTACCTCGTTATCCTTCTTATTGTTACTGTTAATTTTTTTCATTCCTGTATTTTGATCTATTTTCTTCTCTCATCCGTGTTGTTTTTCACTTCTTCTATTAAAAAGTTTTTGCATGTTCCCCCTTATATTTTTTCATGTCTTGTTGGTCTTTTAGATTAGTAGATATATTGTCCATGCTTTCTCTCTTTTCTGGATTTGTGGATTACCATTGCGTCTGTGAGTGCGTTCTTTTTAATATTTCTTCTTGGGTTTTGGCCTCTTTTCTCTGGTACTGTGATTATTGCGATTTCTCTTAAATGCCTACACTGGAATGTCCGTGGTTTACATAGTAAATTAACAAAGAACTGACCTTGTCTTTCTCTGTGAAACTAAAATTCTAGATCACTCCAATTTTCCCCTCCCTAGTTTCTTTAAGAACTTAGATAGATTTTTGTTTGTCAATAGTGAGGGTAGCAGAGGACTCAAGGGTGGTTTCTGGTGTTAGGATTTTTATGTGAGCTTAACTGATACCGATTGACCCATTGGACCCAAGCAATTATAGACCCACTCTGATTAGGAAATTCCAAGCCCAATCCATTATGGGAATAAATTAGGGTTTTAGAGATTCTATTATAAATAAAAGCTAAAGGTCCCTGCAACTGTCACTTTAACACCTTCATGATTTTGGAAGCATGAACTCCCCTCACATGAGTAGTGGGTGAAAGGTTGCAGAAGATTTTAGTGGATGGGACTCCATTGTGTAATTCCTTGTTACAATATTTATGGGATCGATCCTTAAGCACATGGGAGAGAGATTCGTGATCAATACTTATGGGACTTCCTAACTTACACACATGTATTCTTCTACTCCCATTGATTATTATATATGTGGTAAATCCACATGTTTGTGTGTTCTTGGTTTAGGGATTACACCCATGGTTAATCTTTTATGATTGGTTTATAACTTTTATATTCTAACACCAATGAGATTATTCATATGATTCTATGGTAAAGAAGCCACAATAATTGGTATCAGACCCAACCCTAATGATGTTAGAATAAAAAAAAATCAAAGAAAAATATTTTTGTATAGGATTTTGGTCCTAAATCATGGAAATCATAATTTTACCATCATTTAAAGGTCTCAAATCGAAAAACTTTATTCACAAAAGTTATAGAGGACGAGAAGACAATCATGACGGTATACACACATCATCAAAAACCTTCGAATGCGCTGGTACGTGCTGTTGAGAATCGATGACCGGAGAAGAAGAGAGAAAATAATTTTTTTTCTAAAAAAAAAAAGGCGACGAGTTATCGTTAGGTAAACTCGGTAGGGTTTTCGAGTTAACTCGGTGATACAGTGAGTCAGGGCTTGACCCAACTTTGTTTGACACGGTTAACGTCTTTGATCACTCGATCCAAAGACTCGAATTTATGACCTGGATACCCAACCCGAAACCCGAATTTTGACCCCAAAAAAACCAGTAGTGATATGGCCTAATCGGGTTGGACCACTTGGGTCAAACTAGTTGGTTCAATCAGACCAACCGTTTGGTTTAGGAAAACCAGATTGATTTTGACCATTTTTTTCTGCAACTTCAAATGGCTCGCATGGGCAAACAATGAGGAATTTTTCACCCTGATTTTTTACATTGAGTCCAATTTTTTGTGCTCTTCATTTTAATATATTATGAGCACAGTTTTGGTCAAATTTTATGGTCTGTTTTGTATAAATTACAAGTATGGGAGTTTTGTGATTCTTCATAATTTTTCCTCTTAATTAGAAGAAATGAAAGAAAATCAGCCCATACATTACTTGCATATCAGCATATGATCTTGTTTATTGGCTAATGATAGACCATGCCTTTGTTTACATATATATTTTTTTGTTCATGCTTAACCAATCCCACTTTTAACTATCGGAATGAATTTGTAGACTATTGCTGTGAGGTTGGATGGATTCTACTAAAGTGGTAAAATTCAGTCTTATTACAATAGAATACAAATCAAAGGTCTTCTTTGTTTGAAAAGACATAAAATGATAGTTGGTACCAATGTTGTTAATGTTCACCTGAAGGTGACATTATCAAAGAGAAGTCAAAGTTAAAGCAAGTGAAAACAGAATAGGGATTTCTCAATCTAGAGGATGTTGTCCATCCAAAGATGGTAGTATTTTTTAACATTAATTGATAAAAATATTTGATTTTCTTTTGTTTGTGAGCTTATGTGAATAATTTTATATGTATGTCACATTTAACAAACTGTGTTCTCTAATAAATGGATTAATTTATGACTGGTCAAAACAAATGGGAGAATAAAATTATGGATCTTAAGCTGTTTTATATGGCTCGATCAGTGAGAGGATAAATTTGGTTTATTAGGTTGCTAGTGGAAGAATGTTACTCGTGGAAGGCCAGCATACTAGGTTGCTAGTGGGAGATAAATTCAATATACTAGATTGCTAGTGGGAGGATAAATTCAGTGTACTATTTTATTTTTCATGCAAAAGAACTATTTTAAGTTTTGCATTGATTTATTATTATTATGATATTGAAAAATTATTTATGACTGAAATTTATAGTAAATTCATATTATGTCATTTTGTACTTGTATGTTTTGTTTGAAACACTCTATGATGGATAAATATGTTAGAATTAAATTGGATGTGAGCTTCCGCACATTTTATACTACACAGTAAAGTTGATGACATTTGCCCAAAGGTGATGTCACCGAAGTAAAAGAAAACATATGTATGAAAATTACTGTAACTTAGTGGCGATAACCCATAGGTGATAAAAATAATTGTATTTTCACAGTAAATTTGGATTTATAAGAGGATCAGTGTATTCTTAGCCCAAAGGATAGGAATATAGTTACGGTTATGACTCTTGTGTAGTTTATTTGCTAATTGGACATATTATATTTTCTAACCCGGTTATTTAGTGTGCATATTTCATACCTGAGATTTTTGGATTACTTGATCTGGTTTTAGCTCTCATTGAGCCCAAACAGATGTTGTTGCTGATCAAAGCACAAATGAAGGAAAATAAGAACAATTTTGTTGTCCTATTAAGTTTATAATGATTTTGGAGTAATTTTGATATGATTTCGTCTTAAATTCTGTTCTCTAAATTATTTATATACATTTATGTTTTATTTGTTTGTGTTGTCCTTAGTTGTATAAAAAACACATTAAAGCATACATTTCTGTACACATATTAATCTCAAATGTGAAAAACATGATAGAAATGAATGAAACCCACTAAAGTGATATATTCAGTTCAATTGTATATTTTTCAAGGTAAATGTGACATTTGCCCAAAGGTGATGTCACTAAATTTTATTGACAAATTGCTCAAGAGCCATGTTTTTTGACATTGATGTTATTAAGGTTTTTGATATGCTTGGTTAGTAGGAGTTTTATGATCTCATTTAACCAAAGATATCATGATGGCAAAAGCCAAAGTTTAAAGGCGGTGCCTGCTAAGGTTTATTGGCAGTGCTTAGCCAAAGTAATTGACAATAAGTCAAGATAATTGGTGGTATTTCATTAGGATTTATGATGTATAGTAGTATTTAGCCAAAGTATGTGATTTATAGCAGTATTTAGCCTAAGTCCAAAGAAGTGGTGGTTTACCACAGGCGGTTTACCAAAATTTTTGATTTCTGGTGGTATTTAACCTAAATCCATGGAAGTGACGGTTAGCCATAGGCGGTATGCCAAAGTAAGATATTAATTCGAGAGAAGGGCGATTTGCTTAAGTGTTGATTAATATCAAAGTTTATTACCTATGAAGTTTTTAAGGTAGGCTGATCTTTAGATCAGGAAAGGACCTATGAAGAAATATATATTTCATGTGATCACAGGTATCATATTAATTCCTTATATATATATATATATGTTTCCAGGCGATTTGGATTGATAATTTTCTATTGTTTGTAACATTACATAGTTATATGTCGTATATTGAGGGGTATTTTTTACTATTGTTCAACAGTAGAGATTATTGATTGAATCAAAATTTGTATGAGTGGTGTTCAGTCTTAGGATTATTTGGCCTGGTGTCTATGGAAAGATATCAATATCAGTGTAGCTCAAGTGAGAGATTGTTAGGATTTTTATGTGGGCTTAACTGATACCGATTGATCCATTGGGCCCAAGCAATTATATACCCACTCTGATTCGAAAACTCCTAACCCAATCTATTATGGGAATGAATTAGGGTTTTAGGGATTCCATTATAAATAGAAGCTAAAGGTCTCTGCAGCTGTTACTTTAACACCTTTATGATTTTGGAAGCATGAACTCCCCTCACAGGAGTAGTGGGTGAAAGACTGCAGAAGATATTAGCGGATGAGACTCCATTGTGTAGTTCCTTGTTACAATATTCATAGAATCGATCCTCAAGCACATGAGAGAGAGATTCACGATCAATACTTATGGGACTTCCAAACTTACACACAAGTATTCTTCTACTCCCATTGATTATCATATATGAGGTAAATTCACATGTTTTTGTGTTCTTGGTGTAAGGACTACACCAATGGTTAATCTTTTATGATTGGTTTATGACTTTTATATTCCAACACCAATGGGGTTATTCATATGATTCTATGGTAAAGAATCCCCAATATTTGGCTCTTGATTTCTCCTAATATATCCTTCTCCGTCCTCTTTGTTAGACCTTGATTTTTAGCCATTGAGATCCTTTCCTCGGTTGATAAGTGGATTCTAATTTGTCTCTATGCCCCACCTCAAGCCAACATCCGATCCTCTTGCTGGAAGTCCTTATTGACCTTCACCACCTCTCTCTCTTTCTCCCCTTTCTTCTCTATGGGGACTTTGATGATATTCTTAAACTAGAGAACAAGTTTGGGGGCTCCCCTTTCTTCTCTTTGGGGAGTTTAATGATATTCTTAAACCCGAGGATAAGTTTGGGGGCTCCCCCATCAAACCCTCTCCCTCATACATTCTTCTTGATAATTTAGTCTCTTCCCTCAACCTTGAGGAAATCAAACTTATTGGTAATCATTTCACCTGGTCTAATAAACAAAAACCTCCCAATCTCATTAAGGAAGCCCTTGACAAAGCCCTATCATCACCATCTTGGTTTTCCCTATCCCCTTTGGTGTCACTTTCTGAAGTCTCTTTTGTTGGGTCTGATCATAATCCCATTTTTCTCTCAACTACCCAACCTAGACCTAAGGTGCACAAGCTTTTCCATTTCCAAGATGCGTGGACTGCCCACCTAGAATTCACTTCTTTCTGCTTTAAGAATTGGCTTAGCCTATAGGATGAAAACATTTTTTCCAAACTTGCCAACTTCAACAGAATTCTCTCTCATTGGAATTTAAACACCTTTGGGAATATTCACTTACTCAAAAAGTGCCCTATTTCAAACCCACCTTGAGACTAAAAACTCTTCCTCCCCTACTGTTGAAGACCTGGCTACTTTTTCCAATAAAATCAAATGGATCTTTGAGGCAGACAAACTTTTTAGGTATTAGAAATTTAGGCACTTTTATCTCTCTGATGGTGATCGGAACACAAAGTTTTACCACTCCATTGTCAAGTCTAACCAACATAAAAGGAAATTGATTATATCCATTCCCACGATGGCTCTCTTCTTACTAATCCTACTGACATTACATCTGCCTTTGCTACCCACCTCTCCTCTATTTTCACCACTTCAAATCCTTTGGATCCGTCTTTCATTGAATGCCTTTTTCCCCCCATCCTTAACCCTTCTGAACTTCATTCCCTTGTTTTCTAAAATTCGCAACTCTGTCTTCTCTATTGGTGCTCACAAAGCACCTGGGCCGGATGGTTTTCAAGCTATTTTTTTCCAAAAATTCTGTGATACCATTAATTTGGATGTTTGTAATTTCGTCACCTCTTTCTTTCGTGATATTTCTCTACTCTTTGGCTCTAATCACACCCTTATTTGTCTCATTCCTAAAAAGGAAAACTCCTCTTTTGTTGGAGATTTTCGCCCCATCAGTCTGTGTAATGTTTCTTACAAAATAATCACCAAAATCCTAGCTTGGAGACTTAAGGGAGTACTCCCTAGAATCATTTCCCCTTTCCAATCTACTTTTGTCCCTGGCAGATAGATTTCTGATAATATCATCATTGTCGAGGAAATCTTTCACTTCTTGAAAAAGACCGAAGGTAAACCAGGTTTTGTCGCCATCAAACTTGATATGGCAAAAGCATATGACAAACTTGAACGGGGTTTTTTAAGAGGCATTTTTTATTTCATTGGGTTTGGGGAAAAATGGGGAGATATCATTAGCTACCTAATTAGCTCCTCATCTTTCTCTATCAAGTTGAACGTCTCAGCTTACAACTTTTTTGAACCCTCTCATGGTATCCAACAGGGATGCCCCCGTAGCCCTTTCTTTTTTATTATGGCCATGGAAGGGTTGTCCCGTCTCCTATCTGCCTACAGAGACCTGAACCTTTTCAAAGGAATTAAGGTGGCTCGAAATGCTCCCGAAATCCCTCACCTTTTTTTTTGCAGATGATACTTTCATCTTTTGTAGAGCCACCCCTGATGACATTTCCACTATTAAGTGTATTTTGGACATTTTTGCTGACCTCTCTGGTTTGACTATAAATCTGGAAAAACGTGGACTAGTATTTAGCTCTAATGTTAGTAGCACTTGTAGAACCTCTATTTGTAATCTGATTGGGATTAAGGAAATGGATTCTAACTCTACCTACCTTGGCACCAACTTATTACTAGTTAGATCCAAATGCAATAGATTCCAACACATTGTTAACAGATTCGGTAAGAAACTCTCTTCTTGGAAGGCCAACCTTCTAACTTTTGCAGGACGTTCAATGCTAATACAGTTGGCTCTTTCTTTGATCTCTTCTTACCTTATGTCTTGCTTTGCCTTTCCAAAAAACACTTGCAAAAAATTGGATTCCATTTATTTGAATTTTTGGAATGGTAATTCTAATAATGACAGGAAGCTACATCTAATTGGATGGCATAAGGTTTGTACCCCCAAATCCATGGGGGGGTTGGGTTTGAGAACCTCTGAAATTCATAACAAAGCTCTTTTACTTAAGCTGGGGTGGCGGCTTCTTTGTGATAAGGACTCTCTGTGGGCTTAGGTATTATATTTCAAATAGTTCCCTCACATATCTCCCTTTCACCCCATTACTTAAAAAAAAAAAAATGTTTTTGCTACAAGGAATAGTATTGCTAGCATTCTCCCTACCCTCTTCAAAATGATTCAACGTAAGATAGGCAATGGATGTAATACAGATATATGGAATGAGCCTTGGATACCTAATTACAGTTCTCCCCTTAACTCCTTGCAGTCTCAGTTAGACCACCCCTCTTCAATTACCAAGGTAAGTGATGTGATTTGTGGGGATGGTAGGAAGACTAGCCTCCTCACTTCCTTTCTTCCCTTCGCTGTTATTTGTGATATTTTAAAAATCTCTGTGAATTCTCAAGTTGATGTTTGGTGGTGCCACCTGTTTAAATAGGAACCTTCACTACTAAATTGGCTGCCAAATTTTTAACTTCAAACATGATTACTAACCCCATTGGATCCTCCAACAAGTGTACCTGCTCTTCTCTTTGCTCACATTGGTGGAGATACTTATGGAAACTCCCCATACAGCCGAAATTTAAAATCTTCTTTTGGAGACTATGTCATAGAGGGATCTCCACAAAGGATATTTTGGGAAAATGGAAGCAATTTGACCAATCATGTGGCTTCTGTCTGAATCACTTAGAGTCCTTATGAGACACTTTCTTGTTATACGAGTTTACTAAACGAATTTGGGCTACTTGTCCCTTGGGTTTAAAGACTGAACATGTTTCTGCCCCTTCCTTTATGCACTTTATTATGTACTGCTTTAACTCTAATCGGATCCCTACTGAGCATCGTAGCAACTTTTTCTCCACTTTTATCATTGTTTGTTATTTTATTTGGAGTCGTCATAATCACATTGTTTTTAAACATGCCAAACCAAACCCACACAAAATCCTCTCTCCTGCATTATGGTGGATTAACAATCCAAATCATAGGTCTTATATTTTGTAGCCAGACCAACAGGTTCAAACAATTTAGTCCCATGCTCCAAATATTATTTTCCCTAAATTTGACTTTATTATTTTGATTATTGTATGTGTTAATGACCCTAATCTCAATTTGTCCGGCTGGGCAAATTGTTTCATTCTTAATGGAGAATGTATCTCATTCACAACTGACTACTTGATGATAGGGAAATCTATCGAAGCAGCCACCAGAGGACTCCTACTCGGAGTTCAACAAGCACAGGTGAATGGCTGGAGGCTGGAGGCTAAAGGAAGTGTGGAATAATTTTGATGACCTAGAACATCTGTTATTTAACCTAACAACTACCTCATGGCTATGGAGCATAGTACCTCTCTTTCTCGATGTCTATAACATTCTCCCCACCCTTTCCTTTTGGCTCGTCCCAACGAATGATGTGGTTGTTGTTTTGGCTAGACTAGCATACATAGCTATGGTTAAGAAATCCAACTTATCTTTCTATAACCTGGATAATGGCATACTTTTTATCTCTTTTAATTGACTTTGTTTCTCTTTCCAAAAAAAAAAAAAAAAAAAGGGATTTTTGATGTGTTATTGCATAATATGAGTGCTTGCCTATGAACTCCTAATTTTTTATTCATAATAAAAATCATTATTTTCACATGAATAGAAAGGGGAAAAAAGAGATTGAATTTTATTGTTGTCCCAAGGTTGACACTGAGAAGGAGGGTGAATTAGGGTCACAAAAATTCTTCCAAATTTATCCACACTCTTTCTTGTACTCCCTTGATGTTTCCTCATTTACTTCAGTCCAAACATTCTTTTCTCATTTCAAATTCACATAACTCATTGAACATACATTTTGACATGCCTTGACATGAATATAAAAATAGCGCATGCTTGATGATTCTCACATCAATATGAAAGTAAGTTGTTAATTGATCTTGGTCTTGATCTGATTTGTAAGTGGGTCACCTACGGCAATATAGACCCACAAGGATTAGAAACCCTAGTTGGTCAGATCACTATAAATAAGAGGTTCGGCCACAAAATAACATAATTGTGATTAGGGGTGAACATGGGTAGGGTTGCGCCGAGTTTCTTAAAACCCTAGCCCAACCCTAGGTCCTCAAAACTCAACCCAGGCCCGACCTAACCCAACCTTGTCGGGCTCATGTCTAGGCCCAACCCTACCGAATTCAACTACAACCATAACCTTATCTCAACTAAATGAAGCCAGCTACATGGATCCAACAGATGCAAATAGTGATAGAAGAAAAGGCAGTAGATGGTAGTAAAGAAAAATAAAGAGGTAAAAGAAGCAAAGTGAGAGGTAAAAGACAAAGTTAGAGCAGCATCTTGAAAACATTCCCCTAAAAGGGGTCAGATACATGTGTCTTTGTCCTTCAAACGACCCTATCTGCAGTCATACTTGGGTTGAGCCCAAGCTTTTGCATGTCTTTTCTTATCACTTCTCCTATAGTCAGTTTAGGTCTATCATTTCCTCTCTTAACACCATGTATTTAAATCTGATCACTCCTCCTTACTGGTGCATCCATGGGTTTCCTTTGGATATGTCCATACCACCTTAAATGGCTCTCGTGGAGCTTGTCCAAGATTGGTGAATCCCAAAATTAGATTTGATAAAATCATTCCTTACTTTATCTCTCATTGTCTTATGACACATGCCCCTTAGCATCTTCATCTCTGCCACTCGTAGCTTATCTATATTATTCTTTTTAACTGCCCAGCATTCCGAGTATAAGTCATAGCCGGTCTTATCACTGTCTTATAGAATTTTTTTATAAGTTTAATAGGCATGCGTTTGTCATACAACACTCTCGTTGCACCTCTCCAATTCATTTAGTGTACTTTAATTCTATGAGAACACCATCCTCTATATCCACATCATTGTTAATGGCCCCAAGGTATCGAAAGCAATTACTAAATGGCAATTCATGCTCCTTGAATTTTACTGCTTCATCAACTGTCCTGGTCTACATAAAGTTACATCTCATAAACTTTGTCTTTGTTCTGCTTATCTTAAAACATCTTGATTTTGAGCTTGTTCTTCATAAATCTAGCTTAGTATAAATCCCTTCCGCAGTCTCATCTATCAGAATAACATTGTCGGCAAATAACATGCACTAATGGACTCGTCTTGAATTTACCGGGGTGTTACAAATGGTATCAGAACAGACCTCGACAGTGTGTGGCGCCACAACAGGGACATTGTGCTGAAAGAGGGGAAGTTGTGACACCTAAGAATACGGTAAGTAGCAGACTCACTTGAGAGATCAGTGAGGTGTCTCCACCAAGAATATGGTAAGTACCAGGGGTTTAGGTGAATGTGTACAAACTTTAGTCCCACATCGCTTTGGGAGGGACTATTGGGTTAGTTAATAATTTCTAGCCTCCTGAACATGGCACAATACGTTTTAAAGCCTTAAAGGCCATAGGCCAAAGAAGACAACATTATATAAGATTAATGGGGCTGGGGAGTTGTAGACCTTCTTGCACTCGGTAATCTCGTCAACCCCTTTTGACTATCAAGCTCATTTTAGAGGATATTTTAATTCAAAATCCTCATATGAATCTTGTAATTTTTTTTCCCAACAAGCTAAACATCTTAGCTAACTCTCTAGCAAGCAGTGCTCTGTGACAAACATAGTTTGGCCCATTTTCGATCCTTGGATCTAAGATTAATGTTTGATATCCATGCATCTATCCAGTTCTATTGAATAAATTTATTTTCACCCAAAAAAAAAAAAAAACTACTCTCCCTCTCCCCTATCTCCTTTCCCATTATGAGATTCCTAACCAAGAACTCAAAAACAGAAATATATTGGGAATGGAACCTACTTATGATCATATCTCCCATCTTGTAGCTTTTTCCTTTCATCATCCTTGCTCTTTATCCTTCAAATTCAGCCTTCAATCTCTAAAATTCAACTGCTAGTTTTCACAAACTGTTTTCCTTCCCTCTTTCTCTTCTTACTTAGGCCATTGTATGGGCTGAATTGTGTGTAGGTTTCAGGGCCTATAATTGGGAGAAATTTGTGATTGCGCATGATTAAAAAAAAAAAAAAGAGTGACTTTGGGAATGCAAATGTAATGGGGAAAATTAGGGTATGTGATCAGTCCCAACCTTGAATTAAATGAGAGACTATGATTTAATATGAAATAATAAATCAAGTGTAATGACTATGGTTGGGATTACCATATACGATTTAAGACATTTTATCCAACACATAATGAACAAAAGGACTAAAGTAAGGGACTGTTTTAAGTGTATGGACTCTAATAACATGATGAGGACCTAATTGATATCAACAAGATGGAAACATCATGTTAAGAAAAAGTATGGACTAAGGTTATATAAAAGAAATAAATGTAACTTGTTAAAATTTTTTAAATTTTCTAAGGATATTTACACATAATACTAATGGGAACCTTAAATATAAAGATAAGCTAAAAGATGACAAAAATAGAAATTCAATCCAAAACTAAAATAAAAGATAAGTCTTGTAAGTGCCGCAATCAAACAGTGAAAGACACTAACGGGTGTTCTTCCTAGTTTTCTGTGAGAATTGAGGTGAGCGGAACTTACATAACTAACGGTTATTTACCATTTTATGTTGATGTGTGTTGGAATGGGGAATAAATGAAAGGATTGAAATGCTATAGTGTCTTGATTTGCTTACTTTTATATTGATGTGAGAATCATCAAGCTTGTGCTATTTTATACGCATGTATTTTTCAAGAGATGTTAAAATGTATTCTCAATGAGTTATGTGAAATGGAAATGAGAAAGGAATGTTTTTGCTGAAATGAATGGAAATGAATATATATATATTTATATATGATTGGACATGGCTGCAACACTTTCAATAAGGGGTCAAGTGTTGGATGTGGTACCTTATGTTTTGTATCTCATTTAGTGGGGGAGGAGGAGTGAGATGTATCATATGATTGTTTCTCACTTCATAAGGGAGGAGGAGTGAGATGTATCTTATGGATGTTCTTCACTTAGTGGGGAGAGGAGTGACAGATTGATATGGAAGTACCATAACGGAGTTATGGCCTTGAGTGGTCGATAGTATTTGAACTGACCTCAACCCACCAAGAGAGCACGAAGAGAACCTACGGTAGGACTGCTCAGCACGAACCATTTATCCCAATCACTTGCAACTGCAATGCTCAATAAGCCCACACTTCTATTTCTTGCCTCGTCCCCATGTGAGGTATAGATCATCTACGTGGAACCTCGTATGCCTTATCATAGGATAGTGACGTCTGTAACCGTCTCTGAGCCCAACCATACCTAACAAACTTAACCAGGCATGGGTTAGGCAGTTATCTAACCATAAAGCTAACTATGGTTGATTTAGCCGTTAGAAGATTAGCAAACTCAGCGTAGGAAAGAGACAAGCTCGCCAATAAGTAGAGACTCTACATTAGCAATGAAGGGGACAGCCTAAACAATGAATGTGATACCTTACTCTCTAAACCCGATCTAATTTTAGGTTTGCTCAATTTGGTCTTGCAGGACCTGAACCAAAGAAAGCAGAGGCGGATACCTTATGGAACATGATGGCTAGGGTGATTTTGAACTCAGATGAGTTGGAGTCCGTGCCTAGTGAAGTTCGTATGCCCAAGCCATGCACTCGCATGTATCACCGGGACATGTATGCGCAATAAAGATACGTGGTCGTATTTTGTGTTAAGTATGCGTATATCGATTTTTGATAGTAGAATGCGTGTTGGGGCCGAGCCCCATCGAAAATCCCAATGATTCGATTTTGGCTGATTGATGAGTAGTCATGGTTGGGTCGGACCCACCAGTGTGACCTACCACTCTGATCTTTAGATATTTTAATCCCACTATAAATAGCATTTATTACTTTTCTTCACCTCATTTATTGTTTTACACGGTGGGTGAGAATAGTAAAGAAGAGAGAGAAAAGAAGGAGAGAGAAGAGAAGAAATAGGGAAAAAAATATTCGTTGTGTGTTGTCGAGGTTGAATCTTTTGATTTTGACCCTAGATTAACGATCCTCATCTCGAGATCTACAATTTGAGGTGAGTAAAGTCCATATTCCTTAAACCCTTAGGAAGCCCTAAGTGGAACCCTTCGATTTGGGTAGTAATCCTTTGGATCTTGTTATTATCTTTTGAGAATGTGAATCTAAGGTTTAATAAAGGTCGTACATGTTGTTTATGAAGGATTTAGAGGAAGACTTGCAAGCTTTGTGAAGCATTTGTTGATCTCTTGAGCTAAAGAGAAGGATTTGATGTTTTGAAGTGTTCTTGAGCAAAGAAGTAAAGCCCAAGCTTAAAATTTTGGATCAACCTTAGATCTAGGTTGGAATCATGATTTAAAGCCTTAGATTTGTGAAAAATATGGTCGAATTGATCCATGGTGGTTTTTCTAAGGTGGGATGAAGAATAGGAGAGAACAGTAAAATCCTGGTTCTGATTGGTGGGTGCCTGTGAATGGTCGGACCCACCAATCCAATGTCCTCCTGTCCTAGGTGGGCTGCTAGATCAATCGACGTGCAAGATCGATGGGAAACCTGGCCCGATGCCCCTAGCTAGTCGATCCAGGTAAGGTTCCTGGGTCGAGCAACGAGCGAGGATTGGTGGGTGCCTTACCCGTCGGTTGATCCACCAATCTGACTTTTTAGATTATGAATGGGATAGATTTGTCGGGTAACCTTCTATGGAGATTCCAAACATATTAGGATCATCATATCTCATTAGTTATGAGCCTAAAGTGAGACATGTTAAACCCAACTCTTTTATAATAGATTGTACTAGAAACTCGCTTCATCTCGCCCCGGATCTTCCTCTTACCAAGGAAGGTGATCTTCGTACACAACTAGGTAAATGGGAAAATGGCATTGCATCATTTCATTCTGGATTGTAGACTAGCTATGTCATCATATTATTATTGTGTAGACTAGTCATCCACGAGTGCCATCACATGCATTGATGTGTGCATTATGAATTTTATTTATGATTTAACATGCTGATATCTGTAATTGTTAAATGTTTATTCTTGCTTGTGATATGGGATGGATGACTTTAAACTATTGAATATGATGTTATGCTAGACTAGATATTCATTTCATTCTGGTTGTAGACTAGCCATGTCATCATATTATTATTGTGTAGACTAGTCATTCACGAGTGTCATCGCATGCATTGATGTGTGCCGATTATGAATTTCATTTATGATTTAACATGCTGATATCTTTAGTTTCTAAATGTCTATTCTTGCTTGTGATATGGGATGGATGATTTTAAACTATTGAATATGATGTTGTGCTAGATTAGATGCCATAGTCGGCTTAGACACAAATGCATTGGTGGCCTATGAAATGGGACGCGGTGGCACTATGCAGTCATACTATCTCACATAAGAGTATGCAGTTAGGAAAGACATATCCCTATGCTACGACCCTTCCTAATAGGGGTTTAGGTGTTGGGTATATCACTGGGGGGAATCCCGAGGTTGTGTACTAACGGTGGCGGTTAAAAGTACGCCTGGTTGATCATTAGGACTGTCGGCAACTTTGGTAATATAACAAGAGGACTAATCGTACTGCTTTTAATTTGATGCAGAGCAAGGCCATTTTACTTTAATGTCGCTGAGAAACAGCAATTTACTTTTTTGGTACCCATGTCTGGCCTTCTCTAGCAATCATATGGGCGGATCTCGGGATGAGGTTCGTGGCTTATACCCGGAGCATAAGCGCATTGTGGTTGCGAGTAGCACATGACCTATGACTTAGAATCGTTATCTAGGTGGACTACGATAATAAAATGAACTGCATGCATATAGGTTCATTTGTATTGTGACTGCTTATTTGGTCTTTCTTTTCACTCACTGGGCTAGTGAGCTCATCCCACGTGCACACCATTTTTAGATGATCTTATAGGTTATCCGAATAAGGAGCTAGAGCCGGGACCCACTTTAGAGTTTCCAACTGAGAACTAGTGGGTTCCTGAAGATCTTGGGCAAGGGGTCGAGTGCCCATACGATAGCTGTGTTACGGGTCAGCAACATTGATACCATATTGGGAATCTTTTTGATTATTTTGAAATGTTACCCCTTTTGTACTCTAGATGTTTAAATTGTATTTCTTGTGTATATATCATGCCTAAGAGCCCACATGTAAATGTACTATGTAATATAATTTGGGTATCAAGAGTATTGGGGTATTTACAGGTAAATACATGTAAGACTTCCGCTGAAATACAAAATCTTCTTGGTTTAGAGTGTGTATGATGTACTATGGTTCTTGTATTAGATGATCCTGGTAGGTTTTGGGTTAACAGGAGTTAACTCGGTCACCAGTCCGGTTCTGTATGGAACAGGGTGTGACAATAAAAGAGATTATCAACGTCTATAAATGATACTTAGCAAGTTTAGAAGATAAGTGTAACACCCTAAACTGGAAGCAGTTGAGCTTAGTGTCAAGACCTAGCTAACACAGGAGATAGGCTGCCTTATTGTGGTGGATTCACTTGTATAACAAAAGAGAGGAAGAATCTATTTTTCTGTGTGGGGCCCACATGCCTACACCTCCGAGCCTCGCACTTACCACAATGTAGAGGTCCTAATGCTGACCAAATCCAACCTAATAGGTCAGCTTTTGGTGGGGTCTATCAATGGGAATGAAATGTTAAATAGTTTTATGTTTTATAAATTAGTTTTAGGAATCAATTTTTAGAAATTAGTTTTAGAAATTAATTTTTAAGAATGAATGTGTTCAGCCAAACATGCCTTAATGGGTCATATTTCAGCAATATAAATAGCTCTCCTCTCTCATTTCTGTCATTACAAGAAGAAGAAGAAGAAGAAGAAGAAGAAGAAGAGGAGGAAGGAAGGAAGGGGGCTGGCTACGGACTGTATGCGGCCGATCTCTATTGTTCCTGGCTGCTACCTCCTCCTGCTGCTGCTAGAGGCTATTGCTGCTCAGTTGTGCATGCTGCCTGCTACTGCATGCAGCCCTTGTTTGCTTCACAAATGAGGTTGTTGTGCACTGCTACTGATGATGCTACCCTAATCCTGTAACTTCTAGTGCATGTTGCTGCCCTTATGTTTTTGCTACATGCAAGGTAAGGAGATGTTGTCGAAGAGTTCAGATGCTGATATGGCTGTTACACCTAAGGTAAGGCTGTTACCCTGTTATTTCTTTGAAATTGGTTAGGTTAATTAGGTTAGTTAGCTAGGGTTAGGGATTCCATCAGTTTAGGGACTACAATTAAGTCCCTATCGGTGGAATCCAGAACCTAGTGACTAAATTCTCAATTTCAGGAAGGGTTCAGGGATGTAATTTAAAGTAAATCCATCCCTGCAAATCCTAATACAAAGGGCTTTGTTGTTCGTAAGGAATTCATGCAAATTGGGACTAAATTGAGGTAGTAGCAGGCTAGGGTCAGGGATTTTAGTTAATTTGGGACTATAATCAAGTCCCTATGGACTTATTTGCTTCTTTATAGAAGAAACCCTAAAATTCAACTGGGTTCAGGGACTGTAACTGTCAGAAGACCATCTTTATGAACCCCAAAGCATAGGTTTTTTACTTTCCAAGCTGAATTCTATATAATTAGGGTTAGATCAAGGCTGGTTAAGTAAAAATTCTGCAGAAAACCCTATAGGCAGAATTTTATTGATTTTAAAGATGGGATTTCTATAAGAATTTAGTTAAATTATTCCCTAAAATCTGTTGCAAGTCTGATTAGGGTTGATTTTGTGATTCTAAACCTATGAATCTGACCATAATTAAGTGATCAATTTAGGGGACAGAAGTTCAATTCTGTAGAAAAAATCATAGGCAGAATTCTATTAATTTTCAGATTTGGGGAATTGACACTAATTAGCTTAATTGCTTCCCTATAACCCAATATTGGGCTCAACTGGAATTGAAACTTGTCTAGGGTTACTGAAATTAATTCAATTAATGATGAATTATAGGGAAATTGGATGCAACCCTTCAATTTGCCTGGTTCAAGCTAAATTCCAATTTTTTTTTAGGAATTGGGATAGTATACTATTATACAATTTTGGTTATTGTATTGGGGGTTTGAGGGACTATAGAGTGACCCTAAAGGCATGAAGAAAATCTCCCCATGCTGCCATGAGCACTGGCCTTTGACCATATGTAGCCCAAGCCAAGGAGACTTGCAGAACAGCTTGTAGTATAGCAGAAAATACTGTTGAAACCAACCCATCGGTTGCGCATTTTTAAGGCTGAATAGCCTCTGTTTCTGCTGAACTATGCCCTGCCCCTTGTGGATCATGTCTCTTACTTTTTACCTGAAGTTGGCCCTATAGGTAGGGGTAGCTCGAGGGCTATTTCTGAGACTTTAAATTTGGTTAGTACGTGGGTTGTTGATAATTATTTGGGTAATTTACAGCGCCACCCCCTGGAGAATGCCATTATTATAGGAACACCCCCTCTCTTTCACCAAATTAGACTCAGACCCCTTACTGTCAGTCACCGTTAAGAAAGAATTTGAAATGACATTTTTACCCTTTTAACTAAAACAAATAAACAATCGTATTTTACCTTACCTCTCACTGCAACAGCAGATACCACTGGCGGTTCAGCTTCTTCTCCAGTCACTGGCGGTTCCAGCTCTCTCTCTCTCTCTCTCGGCTGACTTGGGTTCTCTAAATAAAAAAACCCAAATGCTTAGTCATGGATTTTCAATCTTCACAGAAAAAAATTCCTCCAGATCGGAAATGGAAAAAGATCGAGTGATCACCGCCGCTAATGTCACTGCCACTAACAGGCATTGCAGATCTGACTCGGGAATCAAACACGATTCCAGTAAAATGATAAGCTTTTATGCTGTTACAATTTCAAGTTCTGAGCAGAGTTGATCATCCCTAATATCCCGCAGCAGATCTGTTTCTTCTTCTCCTCTTAGATTTATTATTGTTTTCACAATTTCAACTTCTGAGTGATCAGATTTTAAGTTCAACTCTTGAAAATGAAAATGGGGAAGGAAGCAAAACCAACGACAAGGGTGGGGGAGAGCGACCCTTGACCTCAGTTGCTAACTCTACCGAACCGTTTCAACCATTTTTCTCTTTGAGAGAAACCAAAAATCCATTTTCTTGAGTGATCAGATTTAAAGCCCACCACTGCATCCAGCCTGGTTTCTTTCAAGATCAGATTACTGCCGCCGTGATCGTTGATGTAGCTGCCACCGCCGGTGCTCGATCTGAGAGAAAGGTACAGTAAACATGGGATCCTGCCGCCGCCGCTGCCGCCGTGATCGTTGATGTAGCTGCCACCGCCGGTGCTCGATCTGGGAGAAAGGTACAGTAAACATGGGATCCTGCCGCCACCGACGCCGCCATGATCGTTGATACAGCTGCCACCGCCGGTGCTGGATCTGGGAGAAAGGTACAATAACCATCGATTTGAAGATAAGACTTATTAGATGGGCATTTTAGGTACTTCACATTTAGTAAGGGCATTTTGGTATTTAACATAAAAAACAGTAGCTGACATCAGTATATAAAATATATTCTTTAACGGTGACTGACGGTAGGGGGTCTGAGTCTAATTTGGTGAAAGAGAGGGGGTGTTCCTATAATAATGGCATTCTCCAGGGGGTGGCGCTGTAAATTACCCTAATTATTTTGGGTTCAGTAGTAGACCTTTAATTAGTCATGTTAGAAATTATACATGTTTAACATTGTGATAATACACCTTTGGTTTAAGAACCTAAAACTATTCGGGCAAGGACAGACGATTGATTACGGGGGATCCTATCGTATTTTGTGATTTGGGTTTCGAGGTGAATGGGTGTTTGATTTATTTTACGGAGTGTTTTGATATCTTCAGTTATGTGTGCCATGTCAAATGTGATGAATACCATGTTATGCATTTATTTATATAAAATTATATATTCACATATTGCATGATTTTATTGACTTGGATGTGATCGAGGTTTTGTAGATGGATTGTAATTTTGTCGGTCTATGGCATAGTGTGACTGAGGTTCTTTCCTGTACCGTGGGCTCAGAGGTCAGTCTTATAACTATGGCCACAGATGTGTGATTGGATGTTATGGAATGCTATGGATAATATGGATGCATGTAGATGCATATGGTTAGGATCACATCCCAGTGCTATAACTCATTGCCAATAGGGGTAAGGTATTGGTTAATCCCACTCAGTGGTAGATCGCGGTGGACTACTACGCTCGGGTACAACATACTGTATTCTTAGAGGGCACAACATGGTACGACATACTGTACGCATTACTGTCGGACAGCATGAGCGGCCCGATGATAGTGTGGGATTTCAGGACCATGGCTGTCAGGGGTTACTATTTAGGAGTTTGCTAGGGGACTTAGGTTCTTTCTGAGATTGGTTGACTCCTGTTTGTAGCTAGCTTACATCTCTGAGGCCCTACGTATTTAAAAGGGGATGCCACCTATGCTGCTTATAGCATTTATACCCATACATACTGAGATTTAGTAATTATAATGGATAATTATAATTAAAATGGATCATATGATTGTGCATCTGTGATTTGACTAAGAGGGTGTATTGGTTTCATGTTGTTGTGTGTGCTTGCATGCTCACCTCTCATTGGGCTTGTGAAGCTCACCCTCGTTGATTACTATTTTTAGATGGTGGAACCGATGTTGAGGCAAGATCGGATTTCAACGGCGGTTGTGAGGCTTGTGTCTACGAGACACGAGATTGCTGATTGATTTCACTACTGTTATTTAGTAAATTCTTGTGATGTATATATTGATGTTATATGTAAGAGGTAAATATTAAACATGTGGGTTGTTAACAAATGAATTTTGTATGTTGTAATTTATCACTTTAGTAAATCACGAGTGATATTTGTATGATTTATTAGCATACTCTGATTTTAGAATGTGATCTTGGCGGCATTTGTGAAATTAAGGTACTGTTTCTGTGATCCTGAAGGATTAGGTTGACTGGATGTGGGTGTCCAGTACCACATATCTTGGCCAATTAGTGGCAGGGTGTGATAGTAAGACCCTCAACAGACTTACTACTGTACATTCCCTTTTTTTTTTTTTTTTTTTTTTTATCTATGACTTGATTTAGGCATCAAAGTCTCTTTCCCGGAGCTTCCTTTGAACCAGTTTTTAATATGTATTATGCATAATCGTACGAGCGAAACAGTGTATCAACAATATTAAATTCTGGAAAATGAAACCTTTATGTTTGATTTATGGAAATGTGATTCTAAATGTTGATTTTAGAGTAGTTATGCATGAGTCTATCTCACTGGGCTTTTAGCTCATTCTCCCTTATATTCGTCTATTTCCAAATCCCATGAATGTAGAGTGCCATTGTCAAAGTTCATATTTGGGGAGTTGACTTTAGTTGCTTTGATTTGGAGATTCTTTTATTTTAATCGGTATGTATATGATGTGGATTGTATGAACTATTTTAGACTTTTGTAGTAAATGTTGTATATACTTTCATTTTCTTAGACCGTAGGAAATGTTAGGGCCCGTTTGACAACGTTTCTGTCGTTTCTATTCCCAGAAACAACAGAAACATAAATTCACGTTTCTAGGATAAGAAACAGATTTTTGGGTGTTTGATAAACCTGTTTCTTGGAACGTTTTTTGCACACAGTTAGCCATACATATGCTGGTACGATAAACAAAAAAAGTTTCTTTCATGCACCATAAAGTACCAAATCCAGGAAAAATATGCTCTTCAAGAAGAAATTTCTATATAAACATATATTTGATCAGAGATTCCATTATATGAGTGTGGAAATGAGAGGGAAGACTCCAGTTTAACACCACAAACAATGTGGGCAAACATTCAAAGGGTTAAAAGTTAAAAGCAGAGTCAAAAAATTAGAAAGCAGGTATAATAAAAAGAACAACAATATTATTTGCAGATAACCAGTACTGTAAAATAATTCCAGATCACAAACCTCAATGAAATTCGTCAATTTGGGATCCCTAATGACCACCAATCGATGAACCTGGAGAGCAATCAATAGCTCTACATATGAAGAAAACTGAAAATCACCATTACAGATAAATAAGGGGGAATCAATCTTCAGAATCTGAAGCTTCCAATCTCTCCAGTAAAGCGAAACGACCGAAGGCAAGATTCATTGTTAAAAATATCGATAAATAGACTGAATGAATCGGAAAGACGAGAAAGAGATAGAAGGCGGTAAAGAATCCCAACAGGGAATGAGAATCTAAGGCACATTTGAGATTCGTGACAGACTAACACATTAGGGCTAAAATCAGAGAAGGGTTCAATGGTTACCTTCTTGAAGCAAATAACCAAATCGAGAGTTGCAGAGCTGTGGAGTCCACTTTTGAACTTGAGAAGAGTTGCAGAGGGTTCACAAGAGAGAGTTTCTTTCAGAAGTTGCAGAGCCCTCAAGAGTTGTAGAGGGTTAACGGGAGTTAGAGACACAAGGGAGTCCTGCTTCGAGAAACGAGCGAAACAAGTAAAACTTGTTTCGTCATTCATGTTTCTTGAAGCATAAATTGTTATAAATTTCAATTTATGTTTCAAGAAACAAGTGGAACAGAACACTTTTACCAAACGGTATTTATGCTGTTTCTTTGTTTCTGAAAACAAGAAAACACAGAAACACGTTTCTGGTAACGTTATCAAACGGGCCCTTAGACACAAACAGTCCGTATACTTTTGTAGATGCCATTGGTACTCGCAATTTTTTTTTTAGATTTATATATGAAGGTATAATATGTCTCAGGGTTTTAAATGGTTTAGGAATTTTCCATCATCATGGGTCCGCTCGGGAAGGTGTTGTGACAAGAGCTTGGTATCACAGCGGACTCCTAATACAATGTGAGATCACAACGGGACATTGTGCCGCAAAGGGGGAGAATGTCATGCCCAAGAAATAGCCTAGACAGTTGAACTCTAAAGGTTGGGTAAGAAACAGGAGAGGCATTGAGGGAGCTATACTCTTTATTCCCACATCGATTAAAGAGGAAGATCCTAAGCTATTGATAAAGGGTGGTTTCCTTAATATGGCATGAAGCATTTTAAAGTCGTAAGGCCTATGAGCCAAAGTGGAGAATATCATGCCAAGGGTAAAAAGCTCGGTCATTGTAGTTATAAATTGCAATCTTGCCGACCTCTATCTTGTGCAGGCACGGTGGACTAGTGTATATTCTTTATCATTTTTTAAAATACAATTAATACATAAAACTGACATATACATAAAACTGACATATCCACCCCTCCATAGTGGAACGTACAATTAATGCATAAAAATGACAAATCTACCCCTCCATAGTGGAAGGAGCGAGATAGAATCAGGGAGCACTACCATACGTTACACTCCCAAACAGAAAAACTAGTAAAAACAAAAGACATGACTAAACTCCTTTCTCCATAGACCATTACCCTTCAAATTACTTGTTTGGAACTCCAGTTAATCATAAGTTTCCACAAGCATAAAGAAACAAATGTGCAACTTGAACCTACTTTTCCTTGCCTCCCCAGACTTGATTTTATAATCATGATCTACACTTGCATAAATAATTCCTGTGATAACATTTCGGCATAAAAATATTTGGGCATATTGCATTATTATTTTGGAAAATTCATCTCATTGACTTCTAAACTATCTTATGACAGAAAAGGCTATTGAAGCAATCACAAGGAGCTTTCTATAAGGACTAAAGCAAGCACAAATTAATGGATGGAAGGTGGCAGAAGTTAAGAGTAATTCTGATGAGCTAGAACAACTACTTTTGGAAAAAAGTACCATGTCATGGCCTTGGAGTATCATTTCAATTTTGGATGTCTATGACATCGAACAACACACTAAATTTTGGCTTAGGCCAACTAATGAAGTGGTCCTTCTTCAAAAACATTTACCTTCTATAATCATGAATAATAAAACAAATGTCTCTTTTAACTGGTACTAATTTATTAGATGTATATATAAATAAATAGATAAAACTCTACAACTTTCAATAACTCTCTTTCTCTCCTTCTCTCTCTCTCTCTCTTTCTCACATTAGGCGAAAACAGGAAAGCCATGGATTGCCATCCTTTAAGAAGAGATGTATCATCAAGATGCCACCACTTGAATACCACAATACACAGCACAAACGAGTAAAAGGTAATGGTGGGGGAGTAGATAGACATTGTAATATACACCAAGGATATTGGATCAAGATCAGTATCAACCAATACCAATCCGAATTGCCCTATATCTGACTGAATTAAATAGATTTACCCTTTTTCTTTTATCGATTTATTACAATATTACCATTAGGTTATACCAATGGATCAGTATCACTGGTACCGATCAGATCTGAGCGATTCAGCCAATCCCAAGTCGATTTTTGAAACCATGCTAGTGGCAGTAGATGAAGAACAACAACTCATGAATTAGGACCCTACAGGCATTGAGGCCCTGGCAATGGCCGCCCTTCATCAATATATAAAGCAACTCTTAAATGCATTGCCCAAGTTTGAAATCCAGTGTCACATAATTTGCTAAGCTAGTGGGGCATTGTTACATAGTCCATAACCATATATCCAAAGATAACTGGATCGGTATATGCACAATGCACAAATTTGGAAGGAAAGAAGTTTACACTTGATATGTTTACTTTGAACGAGTATAAATATGACATTGGTCAGATTTCCAAGTTTCTAATTTAGAGTTTTTTTTTTCCAAATAAAACAAAGATTGATTAACTAAACTTACGACCATTACATAGCATATTCGACTGATATTGTTTCTTCAAAAGGGCCTCTTTGGCTAGAGTTTTAAGGTCCCCCATGTATTTAGCATTAGTTGTCATACAAAAGTTGGCATAAGTAGAGTGGTTATCTAATTCTATACTTACTAATATCAAAGTTCTAGGCTGTAAATTAAGCATATGATTATGATTGTTTTGTAATAGCCATCCAATCTGTTTCGCATCGCTCCACATCTGATCTATCTTCACCTCCCATGCTCGTGCCTTAGTTAATCCTTGGAGCAACCCTATAGCCTCCGCTTCACCATCTTTTCCTGTCATACAAAAGTTTGATTCCATTAATAGACATTTTCCGTGTGAAATAAGACATAAAGCCCATGCTAATGTTTTTCCCCCCTGTATCACTGACACCGGTTATGATGATGGTGTTTGTGTCTGTGTGTGGGGTTAAAGTAACATTTGATTACAACCAATTAGATTGTGATTTGGTTTCCAAATTAGCCATCCCGTAAAAGATCCAGAATTCAATCTGCTTGATTATTTGTTGCAAATCTGGTTTTTGATCACAGAACCCATGTTTATTATTTAATTGCATGTGTTTACATATTATTGAATATATTTTTAACATAGTTGGAAAATCAGGTTTTAACTACAGTGAGATACTTGAGTCATGTCCAAATTTTGAAAAAACCCGATAAAAAATCATGTAGCTACTCAACCAAGGTAAAAAATAACAAGACTCGGTCATGAGTCATCCTAGTCAAATAAGACTAGATATTTTTACTTGAGTCACTATAAACTCGTCAAGTCTAATCGTTTTTCAAAATAATATCAAAGTGGTTCACTACTTTAGCAGTTCACTCATGTTATTGAGTATGTTTGTAACGGTATGAGGTAAAAAATCAATGATATGTGATTCTATCAATGTTTCTATTTTTTTTTTTTATACATATTTATTGTAACTCGTCCTAACTAGGTTTGTTCAAGCCGAGTAACCAGGTGTTTCTAAAAGGTGAATCGGATAAAAAAACATGGTTTTCTAACTGTGCCTACCATGTTTCGTGGTCATATTTTATTTTTGGCTCAAAAATAAAATTTGTGGGTTGCAATTAAGCGTGTCAATTTAGAATTGAAATCGAAACCAGTCATTAAAATCGATCCAAATTAAATCGAAGTAAATATGTTCGTTTTGATTTCAAAAGTTGGAATCTTTTCTCAATTCGATTCCTTTTCATTATTAAAACCGTGAACCAAATCATCTATTCTCAAATCGAATAAAGAACTGATACATTAATATTTAAATCAATGTGGTTGATAAATTACATTCTTTTTGTTAGTGCTCTTTTTTATTAGTAAATATGAAAAAAGTTGGCCCAAATAACTAAAATATAACCTAAATCGAAGATGAAACCAAATTAAAACCAAGTAAAGAATCAAATACAAAACCGAATCAAACCAAATAGATTCGATTTTCGTTTAAAAATGTCATCTTGTTCTCAATTGGATTCTAATTTCTAAATTTTGTATCTTAAATCGGGAAAAAAAAAAGACTGAATAATCGAAATGACTGAAACCGAATCGATTGAAATGGTTGTGTTTCGTAGTCATTTTGTTCCACAAATGATGTTTTGTGTCAAAATCAGAATTTTCTGTTCTATGTCAAAATTTCGTTTTGAAAAGAAACTCCAATGTTGAAACATGGTTATATATTTTTTGTTTCTAGTTTTTTTTTTTTTTTCGTTTGTTCATAAAAAAAAATGAACTGTAAACACTAAAGGAAAGATTCTATTTTCTTGTTTCCATAAAACAAAAAAAGATACCAAAAAGGCAAAAACGCTTTGTTGAATGTCTATCGTTTAAAACAATTTAAGCAACCAGAAAAATCCAGGGTGTTTCTTGGTGGAACAAGAAAACCTGGTTGGTCCTCCACTCCTGACAGCAAAACCAGCGTCATAAATCAGACCTAAAAATATAACCCACCATCCAAAGACCATCAAGCCCACCAACCACCCACCGCTACCTCCAATTCCTACTATCTCTGCCTCTCTCTCTCTCCGTTTAAAGCACCTTCACCTGCATTTCTTCCCTTCAGACTTGAGACTTCTTAGTTCAGAGCTTCAGAATTTAACATTTCCTTCTTTAGAAAGAAGAGGCTTTGGTGGGTTTAGCCTTAGATTGCTTGATCTGCCTTGACCCCATTTGTTATCTGCTCCTCTTATCTTCCTCCAAGAAAGAACAAAAATAATGGGTGGTGGTGATGGTAAGATCTACACTTTGGCAGAAGTTGCAGGGCACAACAATTCCAAGGATTGTTGGCTCATTATCGGCGGGAAGGTAATCCGACTCATGCCTTTTAGCTCATTCCTTGCCTTTCTTTCTGTTTTCTCGTTTTAATCTCCTGTGCCTATTATGTACCAGTGGTTTGTTGCATGTGGTTCTTCTCATAGTGGTTGAACGGGTTGGACTGATTGCATGTTATAATGTTGAAGGCATCTGTAACTTCTAGTGTTAACAATATTTAGATCTGGGTTTGGGTTATTTGGGGATCTTCTGCATAGATGAATTGTTCTTAGTGGTTCTGTCACTGCTGAAACTTAAGATTTAATCTCCGTCTAAAAAGAAGGGGGTAATGCAGTCTTGCATCATTCTTCTTCTTCTTCTTCTTCTTCTTCTTCTTCTTCTTCTTTCTTTCTTTCTTTCTTTCTTCTTCTTCTTCTTCTTCTCTTTTTTTTTTTTTTTTTGGCTTGTTAGATAGGAATGACAGATCTACCTCATTTTGATGATGGATATGAGATAGGGGTTTTGCCATATGATTATTTCATTTCATCGTCGAGCCTTTCTTTTCTGTTAATTGTTCGGTTACCTGAATGAAATTCTAGTTACCCAAAAAAAAATTGTTCGGTTACAAATTTTAGTAGTAGAGGGGTGGATGGAATTTCTCATTTTTGCCGCATCTGTTTAAAGGAAAAAGTAAATAAATCTCTGGGACGTTTGTCTATTCTCTCCTCTGTTTGTTGGTGAATGTCTGAGTAAAGATTAGATGTGGATGCATAGTGCATTTGTATTTTGTAAGGATGGCTATTTACTTCGACTTAAGTTATTCATGTGTCATATGTGGTATGCAGTCCATCCAAGATCTGGGTGTGTTTCTGTATCGTCACAAGAACCACAACATTGTTTTCTTGGTTCACCAAGATAAGTAGATAGATGAGTCAATATCAATGGTTTCCTTGAAGCAGATATTGTCTGTCATAACTTTAATGCTGGTACCTTGGTGTTGCCTTGGTGAGGTTCAACCTCACCACAGTTCTGATCGGGTTTTGTTGTTTCAAGTTTTACCAACTTAAGTATTGTAACTTTACTAAACAAGAAAATTTTCTTATACTATTTATGCATTATCTTATTTTCTTTCTTTGGACATTGGAATTGGATTCGCATTGTTTTGGACCTTCTAGGAGGCTTAGGTTTTGTGAGCTTTGCTTCATATCTTTCTGTTGTAAAGCTCTATTCTTATGGATTGCTATTTTTCCTGATCAACTTTGCTTTCCATGTGTATGTTTTCCTTTCACTAAAACGGGCACATGTATGTTCTACTTCCTTAGTCATTGTCTTATATTTTATTGTTTACTTGTTTGAAATTACGCCTTTTTTTAACCATTTATAAAATTATAAATATAAATTATTTTGGTACTGCATAGAAATATACAAATATTTCACGTGGCAACTGAAAAGTATTAAGGATCAGTGTACCATTGCTGTAGGTTGAGTCATAAATTATTATTTTATTTCCCTAATTTTGATGCGGTGGAGCTTTATAAACAGTTAAGGTACTTTAGAAGCAATGGCTAAACAGAGTCCTCTGGTTCAATATGGAGAGTGATGAGCTATGCCACTGAAGTTTTGGTGGTTATGGTGTGATATGATTCAGTTTCCTCAATAGCATTATGAGAGTGGAGAATGGAGAACATAACTTGTAGGTGCAGACAAAAGACACTACTAATAAGGAATAGAATGGATAAGAGCAAACCACAGCCAAAATGTTATGGCGTTTGATGGGCTTGACCTTTTAACCTCATTTGCTCATACTCATGTCAAGCTTGTGTTTCTTGTGAGTTGTGACCACAAACTTGAGCCCTTCTTAAAATGATATGAACCTTCATCAGTTGCCACCAGTAATGCAACCATTAGATGTGGGCGTCTCCAACAGAAGCTTGAGACATCCTTAAAGAATCACATATTTAGCTCATGCCTTCTATCTGAATGAGTGTTATGGCAGTCATTCAGAAATTGGGCAACCAAAAGATGCATATGAGGTAGCATTCACCTGTTTCTTATCATCAAGAAAATCTGAAGTAACTGTTTGTGTCAACTGCCAAGTTCATGTACTTGAGAAGCTGCTTTTCTCTTCTTCAAGACTTGTAATGTACGACACAAAATGAAAAAAGTTCACAGTATAATTTACTATTTCTTAAGCATAGACAAGAGACATACGTGTCAGTCTGTGAGAACTGAGATGTTCAAGTAGAGGAAAAAAGAAGAGTAATGCAGGAGCATGATCACGGTTCTGGTTTTTGGGTCAGTTTTCTGATTCAAAACCAAGCCCCTGAGCCAAGGAAGGTTCAAACCTGGTGGGGCCCAATTCGGAAGAGTTTGTTCAGCTTGTGGTTCCAGGTTTCATGATTTTCAGGGACCTTATCTGCATCCAAGTCATGGGCTGAGTTAGGACACTTTTTGAGTTTTTTTTTCCTGCTTTATTAATCAAATAGATTAGGACACTCCAAGTCAGCCAAATGTTGAGGATTTTTTTTACCTTTTTCTGTTTGGTTTCTTCTTCTTTATGAGTTGGGATAGTTAGGCACTCTTCCAAAAGCAGCCTGCAGCTGGTGGCAGTTTCCTTATTTATTTGGATTTCTTGTTATGCAGTTAAGTTAAACCAGGTCAATCCTTTTGCTGTCTACACATGGGCGAAGTTTCTTTTATCTTTTCCATATTATTTTATTCAATTTAGGATACTGCCACATCAACCTATTGATATCTTGATTTAGTTTTCAGTTTATTTAAAGCAATATAGGCCTAAGGCCACCCCACAATTTAGAATTAGGGAATGGAGTTGCTTTGTTTTTGAAAAGTGAGTTCTGTTCTCTCCCCCCCCCCCCCCCGGGGTGGATCTTCTCCCTTTTCTTTCTTCTCTTTCCCCTCACCAAAATTGAACTTTCAGGTTCTCTTCGTTCTTCTCCCTTTTCTCCTCCTTCTCTTCCATTGATCTGAACCCACCTGCAGCAGATCATTTTCCATTAATTTGATCTGTATCAAAGAGATAATGAAGGCGGGGTTTTTGTTGTATCGTTAATTGTTAGTAATACTGGAAAAAAAGGTTTGGACTTATTAGTCATGTCACAATTGGCTTGAATGCATAATCAGGTCAACATAGGTTTTAGAATAGAGTAACATGATATTGAACATGAACCATCGTGGAAGAGAAAAAGCATGAACTTCTGATGTGATATATTACTAAAGTTTTCCTAAATGCCATTTGTTAAGTTCTTGGAAAAGGAACATCCTCTCTTTAGAGGTTGGACCTTGGCGCAATGTTGCTCCATTGTGACCTATTGGTTGTGGGTTCAAGTCAGGAAATAGCCTCTCCGTGAAGCGGGGGTAAGGCTGCATACATTATGACCCTCCCCCAGACCCTGAAGTGGCAGGAGCCTTGTGCACTAAGTACAGTCTTTTTTTTTTCTTTTCTCTCTCTCTCTCTCTCTTGAAAAAGGTGAAGAGAAAATTATATGCCAAAAAGGTGACTACTGTGAAGGTGATTTTACACTGATAACTGAATTTCGAATTATGGAGCTAGGTCTGCCAGCTGAAACCTTTCTAAGATACTCTTAAGCTAATCCTCATTTAATTTTTGTACTGTGTCTGGGAACTGCCTTTGTTAACACCAGAGATATGGACTAGATTAGCCTTCAGCAAAAGTATGGATTCCAAAGTATCGTACTTTTCCACAAACATTTCCTCTTAACGGAGAGAATGAAGTCATCTTGGCCTTATCCCTGTCAATCTGAATTGAAGACATATTAAGCTATGGCATTGATAATCCTGATGAAAAAGAGTTTGATCTTTTGTTTTGCTGGTTTACTTCTAATCTCAGTATGCACATAGAGAATGTCCATCCTTTATAGTGGGTGATGTTTTCACCTTGCTAGTTTGTTTTTGTGAATTTCGAGTTACTACATCCATTGTCCTTATATTCTGCATCGTATGTGTGTTGGAACAGGTATATGATGTAACAAAGTTCTTGGAGGACCATCCTGGTGGTGATGAGGTCTTGTTGTCAGCAACAGGTTAAAAACATTCGACAACATTATGTTCAACCGCCTGTTTGGGTGAGCCCATTCCGTGTCATGTTTGTGGTGTTTTGTTTGCAGGGAAGGATGCTACCGATGATTTTGAGGATGTTGGTCACAGTACCAGTGCAAGAACGATGATGGATGAATACTATGTTGGGGAGATTGATGTATCGACCATTCCCACCAAGACCAAGTACACACCTCCCAAGCAGCCCAACTACAACCAGGACAAAACCCCAGAGTTCATTATCAAGCTCCTCCAGTTCTTGGTTCCCCTTGCTATCCTGGGGTTGGCCATTGCCATCCGCTTCTACACAAAATCTGCATAATTGCTGAGAGTGCACCTTGGGACAGGACTAAGTTTGTGTTTGTGCTTAAAAACCGCAATTAGTTTTCTTCTTTATGCTTATTGACATTGCAACTCAGGGGTTAGTAGTGTAGTCAAACTTGCATAATGGTAACGTATTTGTGTCCCATTGCAAAAAAAACAGTTTACAAGACTCCTTTGCTGCCTTTATGTTCTGAGATCCTATTCCCCTTTCTTCAGTTATCTGTCTTCACAAAGTCTCAGACTGTAGTTATATTTTCCCTCAGTTTAGCAGATATGGAGGTCCAATTTTTATGTGATGCGACCAAAATTCTTCTAGTGCTTGAATGACTGGAATGTAGCCTGCCTTTAATCACTTACTTTGTAGTACATTTTATTTTCAACATTTTTTTTTGATACCTAGGGTGTCCGGATCTTTGACTTGACTAGTCTCCGGGGTCACTGTGATACCGCCGCTTACATAGGACTGGGTCAGTCTGAGATGGAAGCTCTCATGTGGTGGTCCCAAGAAGTTAGGTGCAACGAAGAAGGTTTGATCATGGGACCTCGCTTCTTGAGGCAGAGTACCATGTCCCCTCCAAAGCCAATTGTTAACCCCTTATGGTTCATTTTATTTTCAACATTTGTTGAAAAAATAAATATTTTTTTGAAAATGATTTTGCTATTCCCCATGGGAAGGCAATCAAATGCAAATTCCATAATATTAGTAAAAAATTCGTTGTAATTTCAATAATAAAAAAGGAATGATCGTTTTTTTATTGCATGTGCCCCCCCCTTCCTGCCCATTTTCATTCCCTCTAGTGTCCCCTTGGACAATTCCTTAGAATGTGATAGCAAAAAGATGAAATGGCCATCAGAACTGGCCCTCGAAGTCTTGGCCATGGGAGATTTTTACCACTCTGTTTGATTTGCATTATACTTTTAAACTTTTTAAATGTGTGTATTAAAAAGATGGACATAACAGTCATTTCAATTGTTCAGTACCTAGCAGAGAAAGCTAGAGTTAGTAAGCTGAATAGTTGTATCATAAGCTATGTAGCTAGTTCTTTACTTTATTTAATGAAGCTTTTCTTTCCCATTTAAAAAAACAAAGGAGAAAGAACCCCCACATATTTTTATTTTTTATTTTTTATTTTTTTTTGAGAAAAGATACTATTAATCACAAAAGTTGACCATGTTCAAACATAAAACCTAGGGGATTACGAGTGATGGTAGTAGTAGTCACCCAATAATTTACATATTTCACTCTTTCATTGTTTGATCGTAATTTAAAACATACTTTAGTAGCTAAGTTATATATATCTAAAAATGAAGGGATGGTACTTAGAGGCCATGAGAGGGGGTTAGTGGATTAAAATAGAGTCCCTAGATTTGTATCATCGCTCCATACTTCCTCGATTCTCTAGGCGGCATGTTTGGCTTTACTTATCCGTGAAGGAACGGCTTTGCACTTGCTTCACTTTTCTGTCGACACATATTTAGCCATAAGTAAGATACATTGATTATATTGAAATATACAATAGGTCCATCCAATTAAGTTGTAGGGGTCTGATTTATGGGTAGAGCATACTAAAATGTATCTGTTTTGGTTTAGGTGTGGTTATGGAGGCTGTCCTAGGGGTGAGTAGGTATAGGCGAAAGCCTCTTTTGAACATCTTATGTGGTGGTTCTTCATTTTTATAATTTTATAGGAAAAAGGTCCTCTGACCTGCTCGGGCACATTTCATTCGTCATATGAAGTTTTTTTTATTAATTTTTATGAAGAAGAGAAAAAATGAATAAACAATTCCATGTGAGGAGAGAGTTGGATATCTCTTTGCCTATATTTTTATTTCTTATAACAAGGAAATAGGACTGACGATATATATATATATATATATATATTTCGTAGAACACAATAACACTTTAGGAAAATGGTTTATGTGGGAGAGTGTGGTCTCTGCACCTAAATACATGGTGGACAAATGACCGGCCTGCCTTTCATGAAAAGGAAAATGAAGTCTTTGTTTATGCTTCCGTGTGCACTCCCACTAGTCTCCACGCACATTCAGGAGTCACATTTTCCTACCGGAAACACATGCAAACTTTATATCAACATGATAAGCTTTAAATCCATATATCGAAATGTGGGCCTAACCATTGTACAAATTACCGACAATGTCCTCCTTGCTAGGGAGCCCACAATGTTCTTAATCTCTCTTGGAACAAATTTGAAAATACAAGAATCAAATTGAGTAGCCAAATACAATATCCTCCAATGTAGATTTGATCTCTCAAGATGAATTGTCAATAAGTTTTTTTTTTTTTTTTTTTTAGCTATTCTAACTTACTGTCCCCCAAGCTAAAACTCCTATACGATAAGTAGTAGTTTCACAGAACTAACGAGTAATAGTGAGGCATGCCAACTCAAACCCATAACCAATCGATTCGAGTGATGATGGGGCAAAGACCTCCTTCCCTCTTCAATTATGAAACCATGTGAACCTTTCTAACTATAATGAAATGGACACTTGTTATGCTTTTAGTTTCGAGTAGTACAAAATTTAAAGGAAAAATCCTAAACTGATTTTATTTTTAAACCCTTTCTTCTCTCCACTTTTTCCAATTGTCTGGAAGATAATGAAGAACATTTTTTTTTTTTTTTTTTTGGTAAACGGAGATAATGGAGAACTTGTAGCTAGAGAACCCTAATTGACCATCCAAAGTTTGAGATTTTAAAACCTAGATTTGGATTGGAAGTGATTAGAATTTTTGAAATTGGAATAAAAATAAATAAATTCTCTAAAAATAAATAGGTTTTCTATAATTGTGATTCTCTAGAGTATAGGGGCTACATCACCACAAGGGCCAATGGGAGGACACCTGAAAATATCAACAGGGTAGTCATTTCCACCATTCATGGGGGACGGGAAGGTCATATGACTGCCTCTATGTTTGGATGCATCCCCTACACTCATGGATCAGAAAACATTCTCCTCAAAATAAAGTAGGGAAAAATGTTCCAAATGAGCATCCATGTTCATTAAGGCCAATTCAAAAGATGAATTCATAAAATCGACCTTGATGTTGAGGGAAAATTTTCAATTTAGTCCTCCCTGCTCCCACAAAGAAAGAAAAAAAAGAAGAGAGATGAAAACCGCATTAAACCAGGATTGTGTTTGGTTTAGTGATGTCGCATAATTGCACTTCATGGGTTTTGGGGGACTATCTTACCCTCTCTTAAATAAAATTTTTGAGAGTCAGCGAGTGAACAATATACCAGTTTTAATTATGGGACTATCTAAATTATACCTTTGTAGATGTATTTACAACTTGACATTTTTCATCAAGAAAAATAAAAATTAGAACTTGACACCTTCTTTTTAATAATCCCTTGTTTTGTTCCCAAAAATTATTTTAAGTTAGGGTATAAAAGAGTTTTCAAGAATAATTTGAAAAGTGTTTTTATCAATATGTCATTATAAAAAAATTTCCTTGTCTTGCATATTCTTTGGGTACACATGTGAAATGATAACTTACCCTTATACGAAAAAATCATTGTATAAGAAGGATAAAAATGTAAAATATAAATTATTTGACACCTTATGAGACTCTAATAAGAAAATCCCGTTTTTATCCAAAAAAAAAATCCCTTTAATTATACTTTTGGTCCATGGTTCAAACTGAGAATGAGAGAATCAAGAGCCAAGGATCATTCACTAGTGATCTTACCAACCTATGGAAATGCTTCCCTCTCCCCTGAAATCATCCATTATGGATGGCCAGGCCATAGAAAATGATTGATTTTATTAATTTGGAAAATTTTCATAATTTCATTTGTGGAATCAATACTGTTGGACCACAAACTGTTTGGTTTGCTGGGTTAGAAGGATTATGGCTGTGAGTCTCTAAAAACCCGTCTATGATTTGAGGTAAAATGGTTAATGTGAGGAAGTGTGGTTCCTACATTCAGACATGTGGGGGGTGGGGAGATGACCTCTCCACCACCAAGAAATGCAAAATGATGCCCTAATTGATACTTCCACTTGCACTCCTATTGGTATCCAAACATCTACACTTCCCCGTGATTTGAAATCTGATGGCTTCATTAAGGGTAATTTACTAATTTTACTCTTTTGGGACTTTTTTATTTCTACCAAAAACCTTCCCCTCAAACTACGGGCAACCAAGAGTCAAATAGAAAAGTTATCAAGTCAAAGCCCATAAATAGAAACTAATCCAATAAGAATAGCTAAAAGCCAAGCCCAGCCCAGCTAGTTTGATCTATAACGGAAATTCGTTAAGATTTAAGAACAGAGCCTTCCCTCCAACACAGATTCATTATATACCTGACCCTTTACGGTTTTTCAGTTTCAATGACAACACAATATAGGATTTCCCCAAATGATTCTCTTGATTTGGGTTTTGAGAAATTCCAACTACAATCATATTTGGCACAAATTTGATTTCTCAGAGTTGATTTCTTCTTCTGGTTCTTCTTCTTCTTTCTTTCTTTGTTATTTACCATCTTCTTGCTAGAAGAATCAATTCTTCATGTTTCTTTGTGGGTTGATGCCAGAGATTCATCAGAGATTGTATGAGAAGGGTAAGTAGGAAAATTTGTTTCATCCTCTTTTGGCCCTTTGTTCCTTGATTGTTCCTTGAAATCAAGAAACAATGCCAGCCAGATGTGTGACAAGTGAGGATGGTGTGCTGAAGCTGGTCTTTGTGGGATGGTTTGTGGAGCTGTATTATGAACCAATTACTGCCAGAGAAATCATGGATAGGAATCCGGAACACAGCGTCACTCTTCCAGATTTTTGGAAGAATCCATGGATTGTCATCCAGCCTGAATCTATTCTGAAGCCAGGAAGAGTCTTCTACATTATCCCCAATCATGTAATTAGTGATTTGATCAAAGCTTATCGATTGCGAAACCAATTTTGTTCGATGAAATATCACTCTCAAAATCTTAGACAATCACCACCAGTTGAGCCAAGGACTAAGCTGACTCCAATTTACAGAGATCCTGGTCGCTTTCGCCTACAAAAACAACTTTCAGTTGATAATCCTCGGGTTGAAATGACTACCACAACACAATTTTTGCATCGACGTGTTAAACAACAATCTCCAAGAATGTCTCCAAGGATCTCAAGCGATTCGGAGCAAAAAACCTCCTATCTTAAACAACAATCTCCAAGAATTTCTCCAAGGATCTCAAGCGATACAGAGCAACAAACCTCCTATGTTAAACAATCTCCAAGATATTCTCCAAGATTTTCAAGTGATCAGGAGCAACAGAACTCCTATAGACATCTACCACCGAAACCTCGAGGCAGGTCCCGGGCTAAAAGGACAGATACAGGCCATGGTCATCTCCAATTTCTCGAAAAAGATCTCCCATTTGAACCCTGGTCTGAAGATGAGCTTAAGCATGAGACCCATGATCAATGTATTAAGCATTTTTCGCCAGAGTCTCGTTCATGGGTTGAATCATGGCTTGACGGAACCGCCAAGCAGAAACATCGTAATAAAGAAGTTGAGGGAGAATCTCTTGTTGAATCTTATATTGGAGTCAGACCTCATCACACAATTGAGTATGATTGCGATACTGGCGATAGCGTAAATACTCCTTCAAAAGGATATCAAGTAGAGTTTGACTGTTCCAACCAGGTCCATGTAAGGAAGTCATGTTTAAGGACACAAAGTGACAATGGTAGGAAATCAAATGGTCGCAGGGTGACCTTCATCTTGCCCTGCAAGGAGCAAAAGGAGAAGAAACATGATTTCCCAATGACTCCTTAGTTTGTAGTTAATCTGCTGTACTTTCTTCATTCCTTATTCTTGTCACCCACAATTGGAATTATGCCTTTCATGTTCCTTCCTTAGATTTCTATTCCTATGCAACTTTTGTGGAGTTGCTGTAACCATGCTTTTGGATGCATGTGAATGAAACTTCTAGTCTGTTATTGTTAGATCATTGTGCACAAATAGGAGGCATCATCAATGAGCAAACACTGAAGATGGAATGCTTCTTCATCGATCATCTCCTTCACGGGATTGGCGTCTTCATGCTTCTTCAGATAAAATGTCTTATGTTTATGCCTCTGGTATCTGTATAAGCAAGCAGCTATGATTTTTTTACTTGTTTTTATTCTTCTAATGTGAATATTATGTAGTAGTCTGTGTGTTACTGATGTATTTCTTCTTCTATATGTTCTTACATTTAAAAGAAATGAAATATATGGTGCACTACCTTTAGTAGAACATATGTATTCTCATGATATTTATATTCGGCATTGATTACACCCTAATTTTCAGATCACGAACTATGCTTCTTTTTCCGCCACATCAATCGAACACTTCACTATTAGTTATGGCCATGACATGGCATTCTCCTAGCCAAATTCCAGGACCAAAATAACTATGGCGTCGTAAATGTTCAAGCGTTTCCGGTGCTTAAGGTTTTATTGACATGGAAGCTTAGCAAGTACCTAAACTATGGAACAGAAGGAAACTAATCTGTGTACAATAGTTTTGCCACACATATCTAGAAATCCTCTTTTATGAGGATGACAGGATTGATTACCTTCTTCAATTTTCTCAGAGCTGATTCTATAGAGCCCTAGTTAGTCAGGACTCTTCATCTCTTAGATCCTGCTGCATTGGACATTGTCGCATGTCATGTTTTGAGACTCCAGTTTTGCAATTCAAATGTATCTCATGTTTTCTGTGGTACCATTTCAGCCACCATATATGATATGACTTCTGAAATAGATAGAAACTTGTCTGCACCATATCACCTATTTACTCTGCTTGGTAGATCAAGAGAAGGCAATTGATGGCACAACAGAGCATATGGGCTACAGAGAAATTCAGTAAACAAAAACAGAAACAGTGGTTCTTGGTGACAATCCCTTCCATGCACAGCAAGATTCTATAGTTCAATCAGATTGGTTAGCTATGCATGAGAAAGCTTCGAGCATTGAGTGTGTGCAGACACTTGTGAGTGGGTAACCTGCAATAACAGTGCTCAGCATGGATGATGAATCTTCAACCCCTTCAGGTGCCAATTAATGGAACAATTATAACTCCAGCTTGCCAATAGAAAGGGAACTTTTTGGATGGACCAAAACCTATATATCATACTAATACAATGATCTAATATGCAATTCAATTAGTTTCATTTAGATGAGCAACAAACTGTACTGCAATTCACAAGAAAGTTCATGTTTGTGTGCATTTATGTATTTCTTTTGACTTGTACATACAAGCAGTGTAAAACTAAAAGGCATGAGAAGGGTGCTACACCTTCCAATTAAAGATTTTATGCTATTGAATAACAGGAGATGTGGAAAATAGAATCCAATGCCTACTGACTTAAACTTTGGGATTCTCCTAAATAGTCTTTTGACTCTTTGGATAGGGAACTGCAATAACTCCAGAACTTATGCAGGCCTAACAAAACCTAGAGATTGTAATGCATACTATTGAATGCCTGTCTCAGTACCCTACCTGTTAAGTTGCCAAAAGATAAAGGTTGTGTTTCTCTCCTCCCCCCATGAAAAGATGCCCATGCCCTTGTGTGTCATGTAGGGGTGCAAGTTTGGCCCTAACTGCCCGAACCTGCCCTTGGCCCACCCTGATCCCGAAAAAGTATTGACCTGAAAATTTTGGCCTAGAGGGCCGGCCCGACCCTGAAATTTCTGACCCTGAGTCAGGGTTAGGTCGGGAAGGATTGATGTCTTTGGCCTGCCCAGCTGACCCTGAACCCAGCCTTGATTTTTTTACCTTGACTTTTGGCCTTGGTTTTGGCCTAACCCGGCCCTGGTTTTTGCCCCTGATGTTGACTCTGGTTGTGACATTGATGTTAACCCTGATATTAACCTAATTTTCGATATTGTTTGACATTGATTCATTGACACCTCAAAACCCCTAATATATCTTCTCAGAGATCTCTCTTGCTTTTTTTACCAAAAAAAAAATCAGGGTATATATCCGGCCCTTGATGGCAAACCATGGTTAGGGTCAATCAAGGTCATCCCAGCCCTTGATGGAGAACCAGGGTTAGGGTCAGGGTCAGGGACAATTAAGGTCACCCTGGCCCGACCCAAAAAATCAGGGCCAATCAGGGCTGGTAAGGGTTAGGCTAAACCCTAAAGGGTTGGGCATGGGTTGAAGTTTTGAGGCCTGAGTCAGGGTCAGAGTGGGTTTGAGCCTAGTTAAGGGAACTCAGAGTTGGGCTAGGGTTTTAAGAAGCCCAGCCCAACCTGGCCCTGTTGCACCCCTAGTGTCATGCACTATCATTGGTTAGAGCCGCTAGCTACTGTGCCCAACCTCGGCCCAAAGTGTTTTTATCGTTATAATATTTAGTATAAATTACATCTTAGGAACCTAAAGTTTTGAGAAATTACTCCAAGGATACCTCACCTTTGGAATATTATGTTTGGGGTACCTCACATTTCATTGACGTTATGTTTGGCATACCGTCTTTTTTATATAGGGATTTCGTTCACCCTCCCAACTGTCAAAATCTTTTACAAGCTGCCTCGCGTTGCTCAGAGGCAAGGAATTTGAGGATTGACACCTCTTGAGGTGTCAAATAATTTGTAACATTTTTTTTTTTGCCCGCTTAGTATAACATAGCCTTTTTTTTTTTTAATGAGGATAAATTCTTGTCATTTCATACTTGTACTTAAAAAGTGTGAGACAATGACGGTTCTTGAGAATGTCATAATAGTAAGTTACTTTCAAAGTATATGGGAAACCCTTTTTCACCTTAACTTTTGGGGATAAGACAAGGTTACATGTTCTAAAAGCACCTATAAAGTTTTCATTCAGACAGTACCTTATTTTCAATTTTACCCATATGTTTGGCCTCTTCTCCAACTGTTTTGTACCCACCCAAAGAGAGAGAGAGAGAGAGAGAGAGAGAGAGAGAGAGAGAGAGAGAGAGAGAGAGAGAGAGAGAGAGAGAAGCATCTTCATATCCAAATTGTCGGATACTTTGGAGAGATTGACGTTGTACGCATAGTAACAGATGAACCTTTCACCTCTCTCTACCCTTCTCTCTTTGTCATAACAAGTCGAACTTGGGGATGCTGCTACCATTGTAACAGATGTACCTTGCACCCTAGACAATCGGTAACCTCGGTGTGGGATTCAATTTCATTGGCTGCGCCGTTGACAACCTCAGTGATTATGTTTCCCTACGTTGAGCACCTCAAAGCTCGGTTGGTTGCAGAAGGCTTCATTCAAACTTATGGTGTTGATTATTTTGAGACTTTATCTCAGGTGGTTCGTTTTAATTCTGTACCAATTCTTATCTCCTTGGCCTTGAATCTTGATTGGTCTATGTTTCAGTTAGATATTAAAAAAGTTTTCTTATATGGTAACCTTGTGGAGTAGGTTTACATGGAGCAACCTCCAAGATATTAAAAATGCTCAAGGGGAGAATGCATCCAAGTTTTGTTGTCTTCACAAAGTTATATATTGGACTAAAACAATCTCCACGTGCTTGGTTTGATAAGTTAGTAAGGTTATTGGTGGATATCACTCCGTGCTTCTCTGATCACTTTATTTTTGTATGACGTCAGGGGGATAACGGCATGATTCTAGTTGTATATGAGCAATGATCTTTTAGGCAATGAAGAGGTCATTAAGGGATATCTTTATCATCACTTTTAGATGAAGGACTTCGGAGTCCTCCAGTATTTTTTGGAAATTGAGGTTGTTTATTGTAAGAAAGGTCTCAATTTGTCTCATAGAAAGTACATTTTGGATATTTTATTTGAAACTGGTATGTTAAGCTATAAGCCTATTGACAATCCCACGAACCCAAATTTGAAACTTGGGATATGTGATGGTGAAGACTTTGAATATAAACATCAATACAGATGACTTGTTGGGAAACTTATTTAGGTGACTGCCACTTGTCTGAATATTTCATTTACTGTTGGAGTCATCAGTTAGCTTATAAAGAACCCTAAACGTGCTCATTAGGAGGCTGCTTGTCGTATTTGAGATATCTTAACAGTGCCCCTGGCAAAGGTCAGTTTTAGTTTATTTTGATGTTGATTGGGCTAGTGATGCCAATGATCATAGGTCAACCACTGGATATTGTACTTTCGTTAGTGGTAATCTTATTTTTTTAGGAGTAAAAAGCAAATTACTGTGGCTAGGTCTAGTGTAGAAGCTGATAGAGCTATGACGCACACTACAGTTGAGTTGATATAGTTGAAGTCTCTCCTACAAGAGTTTTCTTAACCAATGAATATGTTTGTGATAATCAATATGCAATCTATATTGCTAGCAATCCAGTTTTCTTTTCTTTTTTTAACGAACCAAACATTTTGAGGTTGATTGTCATTTTGTGAGAAATGCAGTCATGCGGAAGCTTATTTCAACTCTGTTCATCAACTCCAGCAATGAACTTGGTGATATGTTTACAAAGGTGTTGTTTCGGACTACATTTGTTCATGGTTGTTCCAAGCTAGGTATGGAAGATATATATTCCAGCTTGAGGGAGAGTGTTAGATTAGTGTCTCGGTTGGAGCTTCATGGGTATCCATGGACCTCTATATCGTAGGATCATGGTGCCAACTAAGTAGTGTTTTTAGTTCTTGTTATTTTCTCTTTTCTATTGTAATTAGACTTTAGATTAAGTATAGTTATATTCTAACTATGTAATAGAATCCTAATATGGCTTGCATTATTCTGTTTTGAGAAAATATAAAGAGGGCTGGGAGATAGCCAGATAGGATTATTCTATCACATCGCACACACCCCTTCATGCTATTGGTCTTCCATCTTCTTCCTCTCGCCTCTCTTTCTCTGGTTCTGGTATTTGGTGCTTCTACTTCAGATTTTATTCTATCTAACTACTAAAGGAAATAATGGCAAAAATGGAGATCAAACATCAAACAAGGTGATTCAAAACAGGGTGCAGGAATCGAATCAATCTCGGCCGATTCAATCTATTCGACTCTGATTCTGATTCTGATTTCTTGAACCATGCTCGATGGAAATTTAAAGACTTTCAACTTGCAAGGTGAGTAAGGAAAAGGGATGGTGTGGCACTGTACTCCAGAACAGCACATCCATCTCTAGGTGGATGCACCCTACAAAGACTTCGAAATACTAGATCTCTCCTTTAAACCTTAATATGGATACCAACTCCCCTAAGAGATAAAGAGTAAACATTCCTCTTCTATATGTAGGAAGAAAACCTGAATATATTATTACTATGAGCAGTTAAAGAGATTGGGAGTAGTAGGAAAACCAGTATATTGTAACTCCTACTTTGGTTAATAGAGAAGTGTAAGAAGTAATAAGACTGTTGGAAGGAGAAAAATAGTCACTCATTATTAGTATCACAGTCTTCATTGGCCCAGTTTTTATATGATTTAAATGGGTGAATTATTACTATTATTGCATCCACAACTGCAGATAAACTGCACTGCACTCATAATACCCCACACCGGAGAACAAAAAATTACAATGTGCTAAATATATA